>NC_051229.1:3847488-4042488 GCF_015220715.1 Pygocentrus nattereri
CCACGGCTTATGAAGTCAGCCTCACATTATTTTTATTTATACAGGATGTCACCAGCGGGGCTCCTTAGGTTTGAGAAAGGCGTATATATAAATGCATTATTATTATTATTATTATTATTATTATTATTATTATTATTAAACACACTATGCTTTGTAAAAATAATAATAATAACGATGATGATGATGATAACAGTAATAATTGGAAAAATCTTTATTTAGGGTCTAATTTGAACAAATGAGACATTAATTGTGATTAAAGGCACAAAATAATGCAAATAATCAAGATTAACTGCACAAAATAAGGCGATTATCATGACAAGTGACACAACCTCGTATCTCCAACATGATAACTTTACAGGAGAAGGAGAAAACCTACTTTACTTTTAATGTAATTCGATGGAACCAGAATTTTTTTCTAAGTAATTTTTGGTCCATTCATCATAAAATGAAGGAACAAAAGGCATCTTCAAATTTTCAAACTAAAAAATTAGAACAGCTTAGATGTATCAGGGTCTCCGTTCTGACAGCAGCGACATATATGTGGTGATTTAGCGCTTTTGGCTGCTATTAATGCCTCCAGAACCAAAAATGAAGTTTTTAAAAATGTGACTTTTTCATCTTAATTCAGTCTGTTTATTTAATTTATACAGCGGTGACAAATTGCACTGATTTTAAAATGAGAAAAATGTTTATTTCGGGTCAAATAGAACAAATTAAACATGATTAAATTCCCAACATAGTGCAGTGAAGCAAGATTAAGTGCACAATATAAGGCTGTCGTGTGTATATATATATATATATATATATATATAGATAGTCAAGTTATATATCGGCAGGTTTCTGGTCTTGATTGCTAAGTATGAACGTGAAATACATGCCCCCTAGTTATCATATAAAAGAAGAAAACAGAAATAAATACATTAATGGAAAGAATAAAAAAAGGAATTAATTAATAAATAAATCAATAAAGTTGTTAAAAATCTAGGTACAGAAAAAACCCAGAATGAACATAGGGGATAATAAATAATAATAATAGAGACATAAGTAAAAAGAGAAATATAACTGCAGAATAAAGGAAATATGTGTATAATTACAGACAAAATAAGCAATATATGTTCAGTTATTGGTATTTATTGATTAAATTACCGAGTCATTTTTAAAAAAGGTTATTTATTTTTCCCTAATAACGCCTCCAGATGAAAACTTTAGTTTTATGTAATAAAATATGACTTTCAGCCCTTTTTATTTAGACATAATTGCCCTGTATTGGATTTTATTTAGACATCAGTATTTTTGCCCGTGTGTATCGATGCTACTTTTCCCACCAAGAATATCACGATACTTGAATTGTATTGATGTTTTGTCCCACCCCTGATGCTTTGAGTGCACAGAACTGGCTGTATTGAATGGAATGGAGTTCTCTGGATCAATGCTTTTATGAATAAAAGCCAAAAACAGCACAAACCAGGTATAAAATAAATTGAAGTATGAACTTAAATTTCTATTCAGTCTATTAGAGACGGAGTCAGCATAGTGGGGCTGTTACCTTTAGTCATAATTAACGTCAACATGTCAGTGTGTGTGTAAATGAACCCTCCTGGGATGCATGAAAAGGCACAGTGGTACTTTCCGTGGTGTTATAGTTGGGTGATCTGTCTAATACAGCGCTGTTATATCTCGGAAGTAACTAATTTGATCCTGTGGAGTGAATGTAAGATCCCGTTAAACTGATTTAAATAATGCGACAGGCGCTGGTGGGTATGAAGTGGCTGACAGCTGCACACGAAACGGTTTAATTACAAAAGCAAAATCTGTTTCAGCCGATTAACTGAAAAACGTACGGCGTAATAGAGGCAGGTCTGACTCACAGGGGCCGTTCCGCTTCACCGTTTAGAGGCAGTTCTGTACTTGCATAATTAAACGTATAGTTTCATAATTCATTACGTTACTTTTGTGTATGTAGAGGTTTGGTTCTGCACTTCTGACCTTTTTCCTGCTTGTTTTGACCTAAGAAATGATGTCATATAAACAGATGGGCTTTGGATCGAAAGGCTGTAATTCCACTTTCCACACAAGGTCTATGCTTCTTTAATAAATAAAATAAGCTAATACCCACATTTTAAAAATAAAAGTGCCATTATGGCTCCTCTGTTGTGAGTTACTCTCTAAAGAAGCCTAAAAAAATGTTCCTGAAGTTTAAAAAGCCTCCACATGTGATGCCGAAGTGGGTTTTGGGCCGAAATCGCCTCGAAACAAAGTTTCAGTAAAACAAAGTTTCAGTCAACAGGCAGCGAATTCATCACCAGTTCATGTAGGAACTTTCTGTGAGGGAGATTTTAGAGGGGGACGTCTGGTTCCTATCACCACCACTGTGAACAGCTCTGACTTTAAGTTTCTCTAAAGCAGAGCGTTTCACACCAAACGGCTCAAAATGACTCTGTTTATGTCTTAACCTCTTAAACTGCTCGGGACCACCGGTGGCTCCAAACCGCACTTGGTCATGTTCTTCATAACGTTCATATCTCATAAGCTCCATTCAGAAGCTGGGCGTCGTGTGAGGCTGTAGCTCTTCTCTCCAGTCTAATAGACGGTGATGTCATTTTAAACCCTTATAATAAAAGAAGCTGAACTTTGTTTGTTTTTCTACTGAAAGTCGAGCCGTTTTTCCCCAAATCTGGGCTCTAAACTATAAACAGACGGCGTCTCTTCAGTGATCTGCTCTGGAAACATCACTTTTAGAAAATAACACAAAGAGCGTCGCAGATTTTTGGGCAGTAAATTGTGAGCATATAGAGATATCAGAGATCATAAAACACACGTTCTGTTCATTTTAAGGGAACTTTAAAAACAAATAAATGAATAAAATAATAATAAATAAAATACAAATAAATAAATCCGTAAGCTAATCATTTTCCTTATGATTTGGCCATGTAAATTCAGATGGATAAACCAAAATATACCCAGGAGTATAAGAGATTTATTGAAATTATGGCAAAATTTTGTAAATTCGGTGGAATTCCCCTTTAACAGTGCAAGCGTGAGAAGTAACTAAGCGAACTGTGAGGAATTTGAGAGCTTTTCTGCCGCGGGGAACCGGCGAGGGTTGAGCGCCGGACTATTTTAGTGCGCGACGTTATTTCTCTCAGAGTGGAAACGCTAAAGACCCCCAGGAGAAGTCGGAGTCAGGAGGGCAACAGGTGAGCCCAAACGCTCTTGACCTCCGTCCAGCCGTCTCCTGGCTTTCCAAACGTCTCCAGTCTGGATGAAAGATGAACGTTGGGCCCTCCTCTCCTGTCTGGCGGATGGCTGAGTTCGCGGAGCTGCTGGGGCATGCAGATGGGCCGGGCGCGGTGTCTTTGGGGGCTGCGGAGTGCACCAGCGTGGATCTGAGAGTGATTATGCCCCAGAAAGCTTTCTCTAATGTTCACCATCTCCGCTCTACAGGGACCTGAAACTCTCCGAGTGCTGCTTGTCCTACTTCACCATCTACATATTTTGTTTAACTGACAAGGAGCAGGAGAAGCAGCTGCGTTAGGGAATAGGCCTCACGCTTAGAGGGCTGAAGCTGTTATAACTACATGATTACACAGTTAATTACACAGCACCGCACTTCCATTCTGAAGTCTGCGTTTCTGACTTATTGTGTTTGTTTCAGTGTCGAAATGTAAAGAGTTTTTTCTCTTTGAAAAACAGGCCAAAGCCTTCGAAGTTAAGCCCGTTCATAACAGAAAACACTGTTTATGACAGTGTGTTAAAATAATGTCAAAATAAGCAATTAAACAATAAATTAGGAGCTTCTATTTGAAAATAATGACTTGTTTTCTCAAATTAGACTTTTTATGTCAAAAATCTGTCTTAGTATCTTGACATAATGTCTGATTTTCTTCATTTTGACATAAACTACTGAAATTTCTTCATTCAAAATCTGTCCCCGTTATTTGGAACAGGTCAATATTTCAATAAATAAGTAATTATTTCAGTATTTTAAGTCAAAATGAAGGAAATCGTTCATTATTTCAAGCTACCAAGTCAGCAGGAAACAAGTCATTATTTTGAAATAGTAACTTGTTGCTTAGTGGCTTGTTTTTTGAGAAAATAAGTCATTATTTTAACATGACATATGTGTGGAATTATTAGGAATTATTGATATAAAATAATAATAAATTATCATGTTAAAACAAATATTTTTTTAGATGATACAATGTCTAAAAATTGTTTTGGTTAGTGAATAATTTGAGAAATAAAAATATCTTTGTTTTGGGAAAGGAAACTCATAATTTTGACTTTAAAAGTTGATATTTCAATCAAATAAGTCATTATTTTAACATAGTTACACAATATTTCAAGGAAATATGTAATTATTTCAGCATACGAAGTCCAAAAACGGAGAAGGAGAAGCATGTGTGTGTCTGGGATGTGTGTATGGTGTGAATGTGCTTGCTTGGCTACATCATCCATGTAAACGTACAGCGGGCTTTTGTTGTCGGCCGTAACTGCAGCTCGTAAGGCTGGATTAGGCCGATCGAGTCAGCTCTGACGTTTATTCTGCTTCTCAGCAGATCAGTATTTTGTTTCCGCAGCTCTGGACATGCTCGACTGACCACACTATACACTGTATCAACTATGCAGTGTATAAGATGCTGCAAATGGCCTTTCAGGACTTCTGCGCTCCTGAGATTTGGGGAAAACTGCTCCCCTCAGCTTCTCTGAGCTTCTCTGTAGCTCAGTAAGCGTCATTGTGTCAGCTGTTGGCGTTAAGGGGGGGTGGGAGGGTCGGGGGGGGGGCAGTTTGAGGAGGAGGATGGGCTTCTCCTCTTTGTAATGCTAAAGGCGGTCTTCTCTGGAATGCAGGGGCGGAAAAATACAAAGAAACTGAGCTTAAGTGAAAGATTGGATAGTGTGTCAGAGGCATTCAGTAGTCTGGGGTCTAAATTTGGAGTCTGATTTAGATTCAGGTACATGTATAACATGATTCTGATATGATGTTGGTTTTCTTTATATTCATAATAATGAAGAAAGCATTGAGAGGGAAGCGTATAGCTATCACACAGACCGCTACTCACAGTAAACTTCTTATCAAGAGTTTCTGTAAGTCGATAATCGCAGTTTAATATTTAGTAACGTTTGCCGTATTTTCGTCTGGTCTTCAGAGGAGACGAAGTTCATGCTCTGATCTTTAAAAGACGGCGGTGGGACGGACGTCCAGCTTATGCGTCTCAGAGCACGACGTCTTCCTCTCGGCCTTCTTTAATAAGGACGTGTGAAGGACGTTTTCCTGAGTCTGACGTCATTTTAAAGCAGTTAAAGACACAATCACTGCTCACTGCTGCTCATCTCACTTGGACTGGACCTCACGTGACGCTGGTTGTCATGGCAACGTCTACACTAAGTGGTTCTCTACGCATGCGCGTCATTTTGGATCGGAGTACTTGTAGTGAGCATGTAAACGGAGATTTTCATGAGATTGTTGAGTAGAGTGAGAACAAACACCTCAGTCTTAAACAGTAATCGAAATGTGTTCAATCGGACTGGCAAAAATCTTTGCGTGTAAACACAGCCAGTGTGAGAAGAGGGCGCCGCTGGACTGGTGCTAAATTGGTGGAATTTGGTGACCAGAAAGGGGCTTAGTGAGTTGAGTGTTCCCAAAGTTCTGATGGGCCGCTTTACAGGGTTTAGGGTTTAGGGTTTAGGGTTTAGGGTTTAGTCGAGTTTACCGTCATCCCACAATGAGTCACGATGATTTCCACATAAGCCGACTGCTGATTAAGCCTGTCACCTTTCCCAGTGTGTCGGGACACGCTGGCTCAGACACGTACCTTGCTCACAGGTGAGCTGTTCAAAAAGAAAAAAAAAAGAAAGTAGCCCCTCCTCATCCTGCCCCCATTGAAACAGGAGGAAACCTAACCCCAGTGATGTCACGCCTGCTCTGGCTCCGCCCACCCCAGCCCCCGGGCTCTTTCAGAGTGTGGAGCAGCTTTGTCTCAGAAGGGACTCTTGTGAAAACACAGAGGAGCACGAGAGGAGCACTGAGGAACCCCTGGAGACTCTTTACCAGTCAACTTTAATAACGTTCCTCTAGTGGATGAAGACGTTCAGAGGAAAGTGGAAGGTGGCCTTTTGTCTTCTCTCGCTGGAACAACTTCTCAGAGGGATTTCCCCACCTGGATGATATGCGTAAAGGATTTGAGAGCTTGTGCTGATCGCCCTTGGGGAATAACTGTAAAGACATTTTGAAAAGGAAAATAATAAGGATTAACGTTCCTCTGAAATTCCCGTGGATTTCATTTATTGTTGTGGTTCTTTTCGGATTGCATGGCTGTGGGTAAGTTTGCTAATCACCTGCTAAAACCGTGCGAGCTGTAAGTTTCAGCTGTGTGTTTTACGGCTTTGTGCTCTTACCGGCATGGAGAAAAGTTAAGAACGCGAATGAAACGTTGTCCTCTTTTTAAAAAGCTGGTGGGTTGAGATTCCAGATATTCCACTTGACCAGAGTTGGGAATTGTTTCATCCTTTTTTGGGAGAAAGTCGGTAAATGTGGAAGAATTGACTTGAGATTGATCCGGATGCAGAAAAGTTTGGAGAAGCGCCGGAAAGACACATTTCTTCTTTTTAATCCCGTTTGTGATGTTCTACTTGAGAAATGTTTATACAGCCTTTCCCAGGACACTTTCACTCTAGGTAGGGAAATTCCAGTTAATCAACTTTGGGAATGTTTTTAGTCCGTTTTTTTGGCTGTGATATTCTACTTGGTTGGCGGTGTTAGAAATTTTGTCATATTTTTGTTGCCAAAGTTTGGGAATTCTGTTATCTTATTATTGGCAATGTTAGGGAATTTTGACAAATTTTTATTGCCAATATTTGGGAATTGTCTGATATTTGTATTGACCGTTTTGCCATCTTTCTACTGGCAAGGTTTGGGAATTTTGCGGCCTTTTTATTTCCAACGTTCACAGATTTCACCATCTTTTTCTTGGCAGTGTTGGGAAATTTGCCATCTTTCTTTTGGCAATGTTAGCAGTTTTATCACCTTTTTATGATGAGAAAGTCTATAAAAGTGAAAGAACCGACTTTACTGGATGGAGGAAAGTTGAGCACTAAGTAGGAGAAATGATTTCATCTTGCACCCAAATTTTGTGATATTCTACTTGAGGAAAGTTGGGAACTTTTACATCCCTTTCCCGGAACACTTTTGCTGGAGGTTCTGATATTCTGCTTGAGCAACTTGTTAAAAAAAAGCAACCGTTATTTTAATTTTCCGTTCAGCCTATTAGAGCAGCGTCAGCATATCTGGAATGTGCAGTGCAACTTTAGACCTGTTTTCCGTTTGCGAGTTTGTGAGCCGTTTTTCTTGCGTGGAGGACTTCTCCGTCTTTTCCCAGAGCACTTTTACTGCTTCTTTTGTCCTTGTATTCTGGCTTGTTAAGCCTAAACAATGGTTTAACCTCGTCCTGGCTCTGCTCTGTTGGCTCTTTTGGCCCGTTGCCCTCGTTTGCTTTGCGGGGGGACTTTGAATGGAGGTCTACATAGCGCTGCGGCGCTGGCGCTAAGGTGAGACACCCTGCCGTGAAGTCGCAGAGGAGCCAGCCTGTTTTTCCAGTTGTCTCCTTTATCTCCTCTGGTGATCTCGTCGAGGTTCCTGAGGACGTCTGAGGCGCTGGAGGTTTCCTAGCGCCGCTACAGGAAAGGCAGCTGCCTTGATTAGAGGGGACAGCAGAAAATGAGAGGCTTTTTTCTGGTGAAGGTTTTTAGCTGCAGCATTCTTTGTAATTCGAGAGTGCTGATTGGAGAACGCCTGTAATTGCCCCCCTTTCGCCTGGTTAAATATTGTCTGTTGGCTGAAGAGAACCGGTTCTTTTTCAAACAAGCACATGCTAACGTGCTAACTTGTCATTCTCGGCGCTCAGAGTCGAGGAGAATAACGAAGCAGGTGTTGCGAAGCTCGGCTTTTGGTGTCGCCGCCCACAGACGAGACAAAACGGCAGAACTTGTTGTGTGTTTGTGGTTTTTGTTTCCCTCCGTTTGCTCTGTTTTCCTCCTCAGCTGTCTAAAGGTGACAACAGGGTGTAAAGGTAACATGCCTGTCTCACTTTGTTGAGCATGAAAGGCTGAGACCTCCTGAGGGAGCGTCTACTTGTGTGAGTTGCGCAAAAAAAAAAAAAAGAAGGGAAAAAAAAGAGCTGCTACGCTCCCTCGCTCTCTCGCTCCCTCGCTCCTGTTAATCATTCACCACCCGCTCCTGCAACCCTCACGTTCACCCGAGACTCACGAAAGGCTTCTCACAGTTCAACGGCAGATCTGATTTACGCATTTTCTCACCTAAATCTGGTCAATCAGACAAGCTGTTTGGTTCTGTGGGTCAGCTACAAGGCTGGTGTGGCTACCAAGTAGCTTATGACCAGTTAATATCATGCATATCATGCATGGGGGCCGTCGTGGGCTGGAGGTTGGGAGCCGGCCCTGTAACCAGAAGGTCACCGGATCGATCTCCAGAGCCGACAGCACGTGACTGAGGTGCCCTTGAGCAAGACGCCTAACCCCTAACTGCTCCCCGGGCGCTGCGGATAGGCCTGCCCACCGCTCCGGGCAAGTGTGCTCACTGGCCCCTAGTGTGTGTGCGCTCACTAGTGTGTATGTGGTGTTTCACTTCATGGATGGGTTACATGCGGACGTGAAAATCTCACCGTTGTGGGACGAATAAGCGTCACTTAATCTTGATCACACTTGTCTCAAAGCGTGTGGAGTCATATCTCTAATAATCTTGATTATCTGGTTTCTGACACTGTATGTCTCGCTCTTGTCTATAAACATGGACTGAAGTACATCAGCAAAGCCGATTGTGAGGATTGAATGTTTGGTTCCATTTTTGTAGAGAACATCTCAAATATGTGGATGGTTATCTGGAGATGACGCAGATTTGGTTCAGGATCAGCAGAAGCTACTGGAAAAGAGAGTCTGCTTCACTTCTGTAACACACACTTTTAATCTCGAGGGGCCAAATTGCACAATTTGGGGGGCGGAGAGTAGGTGGG
Organism: Pygocentrus nattereri; assembly: GCF_015220715.1. Taxonomy (NCBI): domain Eukaryota; kingdom Metazoa; phylum Chordata; class Actinopteri; order Characiformes; family Serrasalmidae; genus Pygocentrus; species Pygocentrus nattereri. Next base: position 3,856,518 of record NC_051229.1, read on the forward strand.
CTTCAAACTGACCGTTTTTTAACATATGTGTTATATTACTACTACATATACAGCACTGTGTGGAAGTCTTAGGCACCCAAGACACGTTTTCAAAATCTATTTATTTGTGTTGTTTGTGTTTATTTGCTGAGAAAAGTGTTATTTTAATAAACAAAATATATAGAATATTAATTAATAATGATTTTACATATATATATATATATATAATAAACAGTGATGTTCTGGATGTTGGTGTGTTTGTTTAACCATCTCCAAGCCTCTCCTCCTCGAGGAAGTCCAGTATTATATGTAGTTAAAAAGCAGCTCCTGGTTTGACCAATCAGTGCTCAGTAAATTGAGCTCATGATGTAACTGATGATATTAACGAGTCTCTGTGGCGGCTGTGAAGGTGTCCAGGAAAAATATGGACCCGAGAAATTCTTGTTCCTTTTTATTGTTTTTCTGTTTATCTGAATTATAAATACGACTTTATTCTAATGTATATTGTGATAAACTCCCTGCTGAGGTCGAGTGTTTGCTTAGATGCCTGTAACTTTCACACAGTACTGTGTGTGTGTGTATATATATATATATATATATATATATATATATATATATATATATATATATATTCCGATATGTTCTCTTGGTTGAGGTCAGTGGGTTTAGAATAACATTTCTATTTTTCATGAGCGCTACTGTGACAGATTAATGCTGAAATAGCAAATATGCAAAGCTGAACAAAACCCTGTAACTCCAAAATAGTAACTTTACAGGAGAAGGAAAAACCGACTTTACTTTTAATGTAAGTCAATGGAACCAGACGTCTTCTCAAGTCATTTTGGGCCGTTTGTCTTGGTCCATTCATCATGAATTTTACACACAATGTAAAGGAAAACAGAAATTTTCAAATTATGTCAGAAACCGAAAAACATCAGAAATGGAGATTCAAGGTTTTGTTCCAACAACAGTGAAATCCTTCCTGACAGACTGGATAGTTTGAGTAGTTTGAGCTTTAAAGGGTCCATATCACTCATTTTTCATCCTTAGTGTCCACTGATCAAGTTTGTGTGTTTGTCCAGCAAATGGTCATAATTCATTTTTATATAAAACGGCTTTCCAACATTGCTGTATCCCTTCAGATGATTTCTATAGATCATTATCTATAGGTAGATTGGAAAAATGACCTGAATTAGATTTTCCACTGAACTGTCCCTTTAAAGTGACACTAATCTGTATATATGTCTGTTCACACCTCTGTAAAGCCTTTATGAGAGAGGGTCAGAGTGAAGTGGTCAACAGCAGCTGGAGCGTTTAAGTTTTTATCTGTTGGAGATGACCCCTCGTCTGTTACTCTTGACCTCCTGTGTATAGGCCAGTGACCTAAAATTCCTCCTTTTCATGACTCCTGTTGCCAGCTGCTCCTCTCAGGACAGGCTGGGAGCTCACTGGAGGCTCCAGGCCTTCAAAAGTGAGGCTGTTTGGGACATTTTCCAGTTTTTCTTGTAGGGTCTTTAACCCGAAAGCTCGAAGGACTTATATATGGCTCCAAACCTTCGTTTCTCCTTAATGCGTAACAGGAATAATGCATGTCTTCCTGAGGGATGTAGTTGAGTAGTTTGAGCATTAAAGGGCCCATGTATTACATTTTTCTTGCCTTTTCCCACATGAGGTCAATAATGAAGCAAGTTTTATGTAACAGCCAATCAGAACACAGATACTGTGTGATGCTAACCAGTCAGCACTCAGTAGCAGTAATGAGAGCTGATTGGTTAGTGTTACTGCTACTGAGAGCTGATTGGTTAGTGTTACTGCTACTGAGAGCTGATTGGTTAGAGTTACTGCTACTGAGAGCTGATTGGTTAGAGTTACTGCTACTGAGAACTGATTGGTTAGCGTTACTGCTACTGAGAGCTGATTGGTTAGCGTTACTGCTACTGAGAGCTGATTGGTTAGCGTTACTGCTACTGAGAGCTGATTGGTTAGTGTTACTGCTACTGAGAGCTGATTGGTTAGAGTTACTGCTACTGAGAGCTGATTGGTTAGAGTTACTGCTACTGAGAGCTGATTGGTTAGAGTTACTGCTACTGAGAGCTGATTGGTTAGTGTTACTGCTACTGAGAGCTGATTGGTTAGCGTTACTGCTACTGAGCGCTGACTGGTTAGAGTTACTGCTACTGAGAGCTGATTGGTTAGTGTTACTGCTACTGAGAGCTGATTGGTTAGCGTTACTGCTACTGAGAGCTGAATGGTTAGCGTTACTGATACTGAGAGCTGATTGGTTAGTGTTACTGCTACTGAGAGCTGATTGGTTAGTGTTGCTGCTACTGAGAGCTGATTGGTTAGCGTTACTGCTACTGAGAGCTGATTGGTTAGCGTTACTGCTACTGAGAGCTGATTGGTTAGCGTTACTGCTACTGAGAGCTGATTGGTTAGCGTTACTGCTACTGAGAGCTGATTGGTTAGTGTTACTGCTACTGAGAGCTGATTGGTTAGAGTTACTGCTACTGAGAGCTGATTGGTTAGAGTTACTGCTACTGAGAGCTGATTGGTTAGTGTTACTGCTACTGAGAGCTGATTGGTTAGTGTTACTGCTACTGAGAGCTGATTGGTTGGCGTTACTGCTACTGAGAGCTGATTGGTTAGCGTTACTGCTACTGAGCGCTGATTGGTTAGCGTTACTGATACTGAGCGCTGATTGGTTAGTGTTACTGCTACTGAGAGCTGATTGGTCAGCGTTACTGCTACTGAGAGCTGATTGGTTAGTGTTACTGCTACTGAGAGCTGATTGGTTGGCGTTACTGCTACTGAGAGCTGATTGGTTGGCGTTACTGCTACTAAGAGCTGATTGATTAGCGTTACTGTTAGTTTTAGTGTTACTGATGCTAAGCACTGGTTTTGTGTTCCAAGCTGTTTTGCTATTGTGCTTTTAAGACTGCTATATGTAAATTAGCCCTGTTCTGATTGGCTGCTGATTTATAAAGCAGTCCAGTCAAAAACATTGCGTATACATGAGTATGTGGGGCTTAACTGCTGTGGGCTGAGTCTGAGAACTGTGTTTTTTTGTTTTTTTTGTGACATCACAACAATTCAAATCCGGCTTTGTTTCTGTATATTGGCTGTATGGACTGTGGAGTGAGTGATGCAGTGTTTACATACTATTTTTACATACGTAAGTTTACATTAATTTACATAAGTAATTTATTTGAATAAATTGAGGAATTTTTTCCATGATGTGGGCCCTTCAAGATTAATTGACTCAACATTAAATCTGCAGTTTAAGGGGTTAAAATATATGATCCTGACAGTTTGTGTCTAAGGATGCGTACTTTGGGCGTACGCCACACTCCAGCGTGATTAATCCTTCAGTTTTGTTTGATTTGGAGTCGTCCGTGGCCCCAGTGGAAACCTCCATAGAGGTGAATTTCTCCGAGCTAATTTGCCGTCAGTAGAGATTCAGGTAAACTCCAGTTTAGAGCCCGGTGTGTTTATTTAATCTTTCTCAACTCCAGGTGGAACATCACACACACACTACTTAACATTGCAAATCAATGCCTTTGAAGGCGCCGATGCAGGTTAAATAGCTTTGTTTACTGCTGGGCCCTGTGGCCTCACTTTAATCACACATAGCAGTCAGGCTGGCTGTACGTGGTGAAACTTTCACAAAACTGTAGTTGCTTGAAACTTGAGTTGCATGATGTAAAGCTTACTGCAGCTCATTCGCAGCTCAGCCACAGCTGTCTCCACTCTCTGTGAAGCAAGTTTCATGTAACAGCCAATCAGAATGCAGATACTGTTTCACATGAACAGGTCGAACTGCTCCTGAACGCTGATTGGTTGGCATCACTGCTGCTGAGTGCTGATTGGTTGGCGTCACTGCTGCTGAGAGCTGATTGGTTGGCATCACTGCTACTGAGTGCTGATTGGTTGGCATTACTGCTGCTGAGTGCTGATTGGTTAGCGCTGCTACTGAGTGCTGATTGGTTGGCATCACTGCTACTGAGTGCTGATTGGTTGGCATTACTGCTGCTGAGTGCTGATTGGTTAGCGCTGCTACTGAGTGCTGATTGGTTGGCGTAACTGCTGCTGAGAGCTGATTGTTTGGCGTTACTGTTGCTGAGTGCTGATTGGTTGGCGTTACTGCTGCTGAGAGCTGATTGGTTGGCGTTACTGCTACTGAGAGCTGATTGTTTGGCATTACTGTTGATGAGTGCTGATTGGTTGGCGTTACTGCTGCTGAGAGCTGATTGGTTAGTGTTACTGCTGCTGAGAGCTGATTGGTTAGCGTTACTGCTACTGAGAGCTGATTGGTTGGCGTTACTGCTGCTGAGAGCTGATTGGTTAGTGTTACTGCTGCTGAGAGCTGATTGGTTAGCGTTACTGCTGCTGAGAGCTGATTGGTTGGCGTAACTGCTGCTGAGAGCTGATTGGTTGGCGTAACTGCTGCTGAGAGCTGATTGGTTGGTGTTACTGCTGCTGAGTGCTGATTGGTTGGCGTAACTGCTGCTGAGAGCTGATTGGTTGGCGTAACTGCTGCTGAGTGCTGATTGCTTTGCTTTATTTATTTTGTATTGTTTGTTGTTGTATTTTGGTGTATTTTCTGTTTGTAAAAGCTGGTTCGGTTTTTGAGCGTGATGGGAGGGAAAGTTCTTTACTAGAGAAAACTATTTTATCTCGTTCGTTAGACCCAGCAGCTCAGAGAGTCCATTAATTTCAGCTCAAATACAACTCAAGTTTTTTTATGTTCTATTTTCTTTATCTTTTCGTGTTTCTGAGCACAATTGAATGGCCTGACAGAGAGCATCAGAGTCACACTGGGAGTCAGACTGAGCTCCTGAACTGTGACGGTTCAGAGCGTCAGAGCGGCGAGCCCTGATCCGTTCTGGCAAGTGCTGAGGAACACTGGGGTGATCAGAGAGAGAGAGAGAGAGAGAGAGAGAGAGAGAGAGAGAGAGAGAATATAGAGAAGGATGAGAGAAAAAAGGGGAAAAGTGTGAGAACAGGGAGAACGGGAGAGAGAAACTAGATAGAGTGAATAGAGCAGGGAGAGGAAAGAAAGAGGGACAAAAATAGGAAGAGTACAGAGGCAGAGGAGAAGAGGGGAAGAGAGAAAAAGGAGAAAAGAGGCAGAGAGAGAAAGAGGGGAGAAAGAAAATAGAGAAGGAAGAGAGAAAAAATGGAAATGGTGAGAGAGAATAGGGAGAAGGGAGAGAGAGAAACCTAAAAGGGAGAATAGAGCAGACAGAGAAAAGAGAGGAACAAAAAGAAGAGAGAACAGGTAGAGAGAGACAGAAAAGAGGGAGAAAGGAGAGAGAGAACAGAGAGAGAAATGGGGAGAAAGAACAGAGAAAAGAGTGAAGGGAGAGAGAGAATAGAGGAGGAAGAGAAGAAGGAGTGGGAGAGAATAGGGAGAAACTAGAAAGAGAGAATAGAGAAGGGGGGGAGGGGGAGTGGGAGAGACCAAAGGAGGAAAAAGAAACAGAAAGAGGAAGGAGGAAGAGAAATAAAGAGAGAGAGAACAAGAGTTTTGTGCATTCTTAGGGCAGCTGGTGATGACAGAGTGATGAGTATTGGGGAGCTGCTGACCCGTAGCCACATTTACAGGCAGCCTAATAATTCATTAATAATCCGACTAATAGCTCCTAATGTCCATGTAAACACCTCAGTCGGAATGGTCTAGTCTGATTGAGGCCATTCGGGATACAATCTCTATCCGATTGAACGAGGTGAGTAATCCTGTAAATAATCCGTTAAAAAGAAATAATATCAGTGTAAACGCCTGTATCCGATTACATTCCCTATCGGAAAGTTTAAGTCCGTTCAACACGGCGGAGCAGAAACTGGTCTGCAGAGGAGACGGAGTTCATGCTGTGAGCTTTAAAAGACGGCGGTGGGACGGACGTCCAGCTTATGTGTCTCTTCCTCTCGGCCTTCTTTAATAAGGACGTGTGAAGGACGTTTTCCTGAGTCTGACGTCATTTTAAAGCAGTTAAAAACTCAATCACTGCTCACTGCTGCTCATCTCACTCTGACTGGACTCACATGATGTTCGCTGTCATGGCAACGTTTACTCTAAGTTTTAATCCATGGATGCGCGCCATTTGGATCGGATTGCTTGTAGTGAGCATGTAAACAAAGATTTTGATCAGACTGTTGAGTAGAGTGAGCACAAACACCTCAGTCTGAATCTGTAATCGGATTGGCAGGAATCTTTACATGTAAACGCAGCCACTGTTCCCTCCTCCCAACACACTCTGAGCCCTTTGATATTGATCGGCTGATACTGATATCTGAAATTTGTAATTTGATAGGGATAACAGCCGCAGGGTGTGCACCACAGCTACGGTTCTGGTGAGATGCACCAGGACCTCATTAGTAAGTGTAGTATTAGGATGGAGGGGTTGGGGGGTATAGCTATCTCTGAACGTCTCCACTGAAAGCTAATTAGCTCTGAGAAATTCTCCTCCGTGGAGATTTCCATCAGGGCCACGGTCGACTTTAAATCATCTGAATTAAAATTGTAATCAGACTGGAATGTGGCACAGGTCCAAAGATGTTTTGGCAAATAAAACTGATCGGTCAGATCTGTTAACCAGCTAAACGACACTCTCGTTATTGAGTTTGTAGTATTAATATCAGGGAAAAGTCTTGACTATCAAATATCGGAGTTTGGTGTGATGTGAAAACAAGTTTCAAAACTCCCTATAAACTATACGGCTAAATGACCTTACGGGCTTGTTGGACGTCCCATCCACAACAATGGGCAATATTGTAGAGTTGCCCCCCTTTGAGGGTATAACAGCCTCCAGTCTTCTGGGAAGCTTTCCACAAGATTTTGGAGGGAGTTTGTGGGAATTTGTGTCTATTGAGGCAAACGGCATTTGTGAAGTCAGACACCAATGTTGGACGAGAGGGTCTGGCTTTCAGTTGACGTTCCAATTCATCCCAAAGGTGTTCAGTGGGGTTAAGGTCAGGGCTCTGTGCAGGCCTCTGGTGTCCACCCCCCCCGCCCCCAAACTGCTCACTCCACGTCTTTGTGGAGCTCGCTTTGTGCACAGGGGCTCAGTCATGCTGGAACAGTAGAGAGTTTTCCCCAAACTGCTGACACAAAGCTGGAAGCAAATAATAGAATTTTGAAATGTGCTTCTATGCTGCAGCATCACCCTAACTGAGGGGCTCAAACCCATGAAAAACAGGCCCAGCCCATTATCCCTCCTCCACCAAACTTTGCTGTTGGCACTCTGCATTACAGTAGGTTCTCCTGCGGTCCACCAAACCCAGATTCACCAATTAGACTTAGAAAAAGTGAAGTGTGATTCATCACTCCAGAGAATGTTTCCACTTCTCCAGAGTCGTGGCGCTTTACACCCCTCCAGCCGACACTTGGCATTGCGCATAGTGATCTTAGGCTTGTGTGCAGCTGAAATCCTCTTCTACTTCACAGCGATAGTGCTTACAGTTGGCTGGGGCAGCATATTTTAATGGGATGTATTGGAATGTATTTCAGTGGAAACAAAGCTATTTCGAGGAATCCGTGAAGAGAAACCAACAGAACACCACAGCGTCTTTCTCAGGCAAAGAAAGCACTCATTACGTTTACAATTACCTTTAATTTTCCACTTCAGACGCCAATGTTAATTAGCCCCCACAAGTTTGTCAGCGCTGTATTTGTCAGCGCGGTAATGTGCTGATAAAATGCTTTCTCCAGTCGGCAGAGGCTAGCGTGCCACAAAGAGTGGAAATTGAATTATCTGACACGTTTAGCCGAATGCATTAAGGCGAGCGGATCCTGAATGACAGCCCAAATCCTCCATATTAAAGACGACGCTTCCTCCGCGAGCGCCGACCTCATCTCACTCCGCAAACCGTCTTCTTTATTGAAAGGGGGTCCGTTCGGAAGCACCCGGGCGTGTACAGGGCGACGGCTGGTGTTGCCTGAGAAGAGGAACGCAGATAGGGAGAGATGGGGAGATAAGAAAGTGCCGTCAATGCGTCAAACTCCGATTTGCCTGCGGACGGAGATAAGATGGAGCTGACGCAGGAGGCAAATTAGGGTTAGACTCAGTATAACTGTGTATCCATTCCTGTAGTCAGGAAGGGTTGAATAACAGTTCTGTCTGACAGTGTAACCATAGTTGCAGTTGGTCAGATTATCTGGAATTCAAATGAGACAAAAACATCCTGTTGAATCTGTCATATACTGACGAGCTTCAAAGGGGAACTCCACCTATTTTTTCAAATTTTCTGCCTAATTAAACAGTTAAGATGTAAACAGGGTGGTTCACAGCGGTTTGGCGTGGAACGCTCCATTCTAGAGAAACTTATTGAGTCAGAACTGTTCACAGTGGTGGTGATAGGAACCAGACGTCCACCTCTAAAACAGACGTCCACCTCCCTCACAAAGTTTTTCCTTAAAATGGTTATGAATTCACTGCCTGATATCCGAGAGACTGTTTTACGACAGATCGAGATGTTTTGTCCTAGAATGAACTCCATTCATGGTGGAGGGGTACATGCAGGCCACTGTGTAGTAGATTTTAACAAGGATTTCAAATTAATTTCCAGTGATTCTTTTAGTGAAATTCAATATAAATGTCTGGTTTATTTCAAATGAATTTTATTACGTTGCTAGTGATCTGCAGTCTGTATGATTTTTAAGATATGAATGATATGATATGAATTTTAATTTTTTTCATGAATATCTTTTGCACAGTTTACTAAGACAAAACCGAGTGTAATAGAAAACATAAAGCTAAAATGACTGGTTAGTCTTCAGTTAAAATGTGTCGGCTGTAAGCAGAGCCAGAAAGTTATTCCTTAAAATAGTTATGAATTGACTGCCTGGTGACTGAGACATTGGCTAAAGAGCCCCAGGGTTGAATGGAAAAGTTTGTGCACCCCTGGTCACATTTGTTGATTTGCTAAGTGTAAACAAATTTACGCACTTTTGCACATTTTACTGCATAATTGCTGTTTTTCTGGTAAATATAACATATTGATAACATAATAAATCATAAAATGTGGCCTGTGCAAAAGTTAGGGCTTATGTAATATACTATATCACAGCTGTTAGTACAAAACCTTGTATCTCCATTTTTGTAGTTTTTCAGTTTTTCACATTGTTTGAAAGTGCCTGCTGCTCTTTATATTGTCTGTAAATTTCATTGTAAAAAAAATGACCAGAAACGGCCCAAAATGACTTGGAAAGACGTCTGGTTCCATTGACTTACATTAAAAGTAGAGTACGTTTTTCCGTCTCCTGTAAAGTTACCATTTTGAAGATTTGGAGTTGTTGGTCCGACAACAGCGATATATAATTTATTATTTTCCAGTATTTACCATAAACAGAATTGTGCACAGGGAAGGGCATATTAAGGTGTGCCGTCTGTAGAGGATGTGTTGATTTAATTTCACTTAGAAAATATATAAATATATCATTTGACCATACAACTGTGTTTAAAATCCATTCATGGTGGAGGGATACACACAGGGTGTTCAAAATAGTCCCCCAAAAAAAACGTAATTTTCAAATTTACCACTATTTTTCAATCATGAGCATTCCACACAACACATGTGTAGACATGTGTCAGCAGTTGGTTGCCCTAAAGTAGCTGAATTCACTCATTAGAGGGACTGTCCGAATACTTTTGGACAGATAATGTATGTTTTTATGACATGTGCGCGATTATTACATAGTTTGTGGTCTGTATGCTTTTCTAGTAGATGACATTGTCATCCTACACAGCGCTGAGAGGCATATAAAGATGAAAACGTGGCAGTTGTAATCATTTTGAATGACCGCTGTGGTCATTAATTGTGACTGACAGGCTGTATGTATTAATGAACAGCCGCTCTACTGTATATGTATGTGTGCCAGCTGTATTCATCACTCCGCATTCCGGCGTCAACATCGGAGACTGGTCAAAATTCCCTGGATTCATTAGCCCCTTGTTTCTGTGAGTGCTGTTTATGAATGTGGACGATGCAGTTGGCTGCAGTGGCCGTAGCGCTACATGCAGCGCATTAGCCTAATTGCACACTGAGCTAATTGGTGACACATAAAACTTGATTTTGATTAATACGTGATTAATTGTGCCAAGTGAACCAACTGAGCTCGTTCGTAATCCCACAGATGGCTGAAAACCGCTATGAAGACGTTTCTCCACTGTAATAACGTAGTGCTGTTCTTGTATTTATTGTGATGATCTCACAAATTTGAATATTCATAGAGCAAATACCCCAATCAGGAATAACGTTCTGACCACCTGCTTGTTTCTACGCTCACTGTCCACTTTATCAGCTCCACTTACTGTATAGCTGCACTCTGTAGTTCTACAGTTACAGACTGTAGTCCATCTGTTTCTCTGATACTCTGTTACCCTGTTCTTCAGTGCTCAGGACCCCCATGGACCCTCACAGAGCAGGTACTATGTGGGTGGTGGGTCATTCTCAGCACTGCAGTAACACTGACGTGGTGGTGGTGTGTTGGTGTGTGTTGCGCTGGTATGAGTGGATCAGACAGAGTTTTTAAACACCGTGTCCACTCACTGTCCACTCTATTAGACACACCTACCTTGTCGGTCCACCCTGTAGATGTAAAGTCAGAGACGACAGCTCATCTGCTGCTGCACAATTTGTGTTGGCCATCCTCTAGTCCTTCATCAGTGGTCACAGGACTAGGGTTCTTCAAGGTTTCTATCTAGAACCACGAACACTCCAAAATCCCTTTGCATGATTAAAGGGTGCGTGGCATCATGAAAGGGTTCTTCAGATTGATGAAGAATGTGCTGTAGATGGTTCTGTACAGAACCTTTTTGAAAAGGGTTCTGTAAAGCACCAAAAAGGGTTCTTGTATTATAACAAGCTTGACATCCGGAACCCTGTTTGGTGCTAAATAGAACCCTTTTTAAAGAGGTGCTATATAGAACCATATACAGGACATTCTTCATCAGTCTGAAGAACCCTGTGAGAATGTGTGCGGTGTAGAACCTTTGTGAAAAGGGTTTTGAAGAGTGACCAGGCTGGACAAGATTAGAAATGAGCAGATCAGAGGGACAGTGAAGGTGGAGCAGTTGGAGATAAAGCCAGAGAGGCCAGGTTGAGATGGTTTGGACATGTGTTGAGGAGGAATAGTGGATATACTGGGCAAAGAATGTTGGAGATGGAGCTGCCGGGTAGAAGGAGAAGAGGTAGACCTCAGAGAAGGTTTATGGATGTAGTGAAGGTGGACATGGAGATGGTTGGTGTGAAAGTAGAGGAGGCAGTGGATAGGGCAAGATGGAGGCAGATGATCCACTGTGGCGACCCCTAAAGGGAGCAGCCGAAAGAAGAAGAAGATGAAGAAGAATTACAGTGTGTTGTTTTCCTTGCAGAACGGTGATCACACGTTTTTATTGCGTGAAATATCACGTGCTTTTTCTGTAGGGCTTCTCCTTCTATTCTCTTCTTGTTCTCAGACTTTTAATATTGAATAAAACATCTAAAGTTTGTCTTAATATGGAACCGCCTAACGTTTAAATCCACACAGTTATCGTTTCATATAAAATCAAAAAAACCTGTAAACATGGCGAGTGATTGACAGGCTTTTGAACGGTAATTGATATTTCTGCCGTATCGCACTTATTAGTGTGAATCCTCTGACTTAAAACAGACCGACTGAGCAGCCGTGGCTTAATTAAGCTTTCTGGGCCACATCGCTGACGCCTCGTTTAGGATGATGACACTTCTTTGTCAGCCGACGTGAGCGTCTCTCTAGGATGGCTTGATATGGCCCTAAATTATTTTGTTTGATATGTTAGCCTGATTGAACGACTCGAGCGCTAGAGATGAGAAATTTAACAGTCTAGTCTCTTTCGTTCTCGCTGTCTCTCTCTCTGAACAGCCTTTTTTTCATGTATTATTATTTTTCTTTTATAAAGCTGAATGTAAACCACTCAGTGCTTGGATCAGAGTGGTGTGGATAGATACACGTTCAGAGCTGTGCTTAAAGCGATAGTTCCGAAAAAAATCAGCCCCCCCCCAAAAAAAAAGCCCCTCTATCGATGTGGAGATGCTCCATTACTAGAACAACCTTGATCCAGACGCTGTGAGATTTCTGCCAGATTTTATCAGTGATTTCGAATATGTTTAGAAGAGATAAGAGCCTCGTCTTATATGACTGGTAATGGCTGCCTGATGCCTTTAATGTTGCCGCCAAGTGGACAGACTTTCCTTTAAAGGCTTTAGTGCAAGTCTTTCCCCAATGATGGACAACAGTACAGACAAAATTCAGAGCAGAACGTCCATGTTTATAGACAGCAGTAGCCATGTTTACATGCAGCCTAATAATCCATTAATAATCCCATTAATAACTCAATCGGGAATAGAATACGTCCATGTAAACACCTCAGTCGGAATAGTCTAGTCCGATTGAGGCCATTCGGGAATACAGTTTCTATCCGATTGGTCGAGGTGGGTAATCCTGTAAATAATCCATTAAATAGAAGAATAATATCCGTGTAAACGCCTGTATCCGATTACATTCCCTATCGGAAAGTTTAAGTCCGTTCTGCTTGTGCGTCGCGTCACAGTGAGAGTTTATACCGTTCAACACGGCGGAGCAGAAACTGGTCTGCAGAGGAGACGAAGTTCATGCTCTGGTCTTTAAAAGACGGCGGTGGGACGGACGTCCAGCTTATGCGTCTCAGAGCACGACGTCTTCCTCTCGGCCTTCTTTAATAAGGACGTGTGAAGGACGTTTTCCTGAGTCTGACGTCATTTTAAAGCAGTTAAAAACACAATCACTGCTCACTGCTGCTCATCTCAGTCTGACTGGACGCACGTGATGTTCGCTGTCATGGTAACGTTTAAGCGCTGCTCCACGCATGCGCGTCATTTTGGATCTGATTCCTTGTAGTGAGCATGTAAACGAAGATTTTTATCAGATTGTTGAGTAGAGTGAGAACAAACACCTCAGTCTGAGTCTGTAATCGGAATGTATCCAGGTAAACTGAGCATCTCCACATGGTGTGGTGATTTAGGCATGGTTGTGGGGAATAAGCTGCCATTACTTGTTGCTATTTTAGCCTCCAGAAATAGACTTCAGACACCAAACATGTTCTCTGATCTACTGCATTTGATGTAAAGAGGGGAAACGGTGAATTTTACGTTGTACTGAACTATCCCTTTAAAGCTGGACTCAGTGAGCAGTTAGTGAGGTTTTGCAGGTGTGTTTCGTGCGAGTGTGTGTTCATGCAGGAACATGTGCAAAGCTGCAGAACCTGCCTGACGTCACAAGCAACAGTGTGGAACCGAATGGTGGGAGCAAACGAGGGTCTGAGAACAGAGAGAGAGAGAGAGAGAGAGAGAGAGAGAGAGGATAGGTGGTGGATGGGGAAGAGAAAGAGAGGAGAATGAGAGAAGTGAAGAAAGAGATTGAAGGAAAAGAAAAGAGGAGAGTGAACAAGAGAAGAAGAGACAAAGAAGAGAGGGAAGAGAGAATGAGGAAGCAATGACAGACTGAAAGAGGAGAGGGGGAGGACAGAGAAAAGAGTGATGAGAGAGAAAGAAGAAAAAGACAAGGAAAGTAGAGGGAGAGAGAGAAAGGAGGGAAGGAGAGAGGATAAGTGGAGGATGGGAAAGAGAAAGATGAGAATGAGAGAAGTGAAGAGAGAGTGAAGGAGAGAAAAGAGGGAGAAGAGGGAGAGCTAAGACTCAAAGAGGTGAACGAGAGTGAGGGAAGGAAGAGAGGGAGGATAGAGAAGAAAGAAAGTAGAGAGAGAAAGGAGGGAAGGAGAGTAGGTGGAGGATGCAGAGGAGAAAGGTGAGGATGGGAGAAGTGAAGAGGGAGCGTATGAAGGAGAGATGGAGAGAGAAAGAGAGAGAGAAAGGGCGAGAGTGTAAGGAAGATGTATTCTGTGTCAGGTACAGTAAGATCTGTTTCTCGCCGAGTATCAGAGCGCTCGCGTCTGGAGATGGAAAATCATTTTTATCTGTCAAAATTCCGAAAAAATTCCCAACACCAAAAAGCCCAGCGTGCTGAGCTCAGGCTCTGCTGTAACGCCTGATGGGCAGAAGGCAGAAATCAGATGTAAACAGCTGGAAGGCTGCGCGATATGGAAAAATAGTGATTATATTGTGATTGAGTGATTATACTGTTACTGATGACGCAGAACTGGCAAACGATTAAAATGATCGATCAGAATTAATCATCTTATTTGCTCAAATGTAATGCGAGAGATTTTGTTTTCCATTTAAAAAGCGGTGCGTTATGTTGCGGCTGTAGACGCAGCTTCATAAGCTTCATCAGTATTGATTCATTACTTTCACTCATTCAGTGCTTCAGTACATCCAGTGAGAGCAACAGTGAACTCATGAGTCTATATATCACATATACAGTCAGTGAGTGTATATATCATATATACAGGCAATAACTGCATATAACATATATATCATATACAGTCGGTGAGTGTATATATCATGTATATCATATATACAGTCGGTGAGTGTATATATCATATATATCATATATACAGTCGGTGAGTGTATATATCATGTATATCATATATACAGTCGGTGAGTGTATATATCATATATATCATATATACAGTCGGTGAGTGTATATATCATGTATATCATATATACAGTCGGTGAGTGTATATATCATATATATCATATATACAGTCAGTGAATGTATGCATCATATATATCATATATATATATATATAGTCAGTGAGTGTATATATTATATATACAGGCAATGAGTGCCTAGTCACATCATATATACAGTCAGTGACTGTATGTATCATATATATAATATATACAGTCAGTGAGTCTGTGTATCATACATATACAGTCAGTGAGGGTACATATCATATATATATCATATATACAGTCAGTGAGTGTATGTGTCATATATACAGGCAATGAGTGCCTATATCATATATGATATATATAGATGATATATATATATATCATATCACATAGTAGACAGTCAGTGAGTGTATATATTATGTATCACATATACAGTCAGTTTTCTCAGATCTAAGAGCTTGAAGATCTTTTTTCAGACTGTATATGTATTATTATTATTATTATTATTACTTTATATAATAAATGATATAATAAAGGTCCTAATGATAGTTAATAAAAGCCCTAATAACACTAATAAAAAGAATGAGGAAGCATGGCTGTGGCGTGTGTTTTAGTGAGCCGTGGCTTAATGAGTTGTCGGGCTGGACTGGAGCCAGAGCGGCAGTATTACCTCAGATCATACAGCGTGTTTATAGCTCTCGTCAGTGCGAGATGGTGGTGTTAACTGTATGCAGGATATTTTAACAGCATCCATTTAAAAAGCGCAGAGCAGCACGTTTCACGCTGAAGTCATTCCAGCCGTCACCGGAGCCGTCCTAGACATTACCGATGCACAATTAAGAGCCGCGTAAAAATGGCTGGTGTTTTGCGTTCATTAAAACGTAGTCCTTTCCTGTTTACTTTCAATGTGGCAGAGCGGTTAGTGGGCCTGTAATCAACACATTCATTATAAAATAACTGCTATGGTTAGTTGTAGAAATAATCAGCGCTTTAAAATGACATTCAGTAAGAAATAAGACCCTCACTAAACCCCCCCCGCTACCTCCCGCGGCTGAATTCCACTTATATTGAAGTCTACTTAAAGCGATAGTCTGTTGAACAGTGAAATTTACCCTATTTCAGTGCTTACCGAGTCAGAACCGTTCACAGTGGTGGTGATGGGAACCAGACGTCCACCTCTAATAGCTCCCGCACAGAAAGTTCCTACATGAAATGGTTATGAATTCAGTGCCTGACGACTGAGACACGGTTTTATGATAGTTTTGAAAATCAATAAAAGCTCACCAGTTGCTGCTTTTGTCAATATATTTGTTATTGTAGTTATGGAGACCCCTGGTTCCTATCACCACCGCTGTAAAGACATCCGAACCATTTCACAGCAAACCTGGAGGCCGTTTTACCCCAGATGGGTTTCGGAATTCATTTTTTTGTAGTCCGTCTGTCGGGACAGATACGCTTCCAGTGTAATCGGTGTTTTCGATGCACACCGGCTGGTCTTGTGTCCATCAAAACGCAAACCTGTTCCACTTTTATTTTTGTGGAGGTCCTGCTTCTTTTCCATTTGCACCTGAAAGTGAAGCGTAAGAGAACCAGTAAAGTCACACACTTTCCGTACTGTTCCAAACTATATTTACAATAATCATTTGCCAAAATGTGGTGATCTTGTTCATCTAAAACGGCTCGGCAACGTGCGGCTCTTTTACTGCCCTGTCGTGGCTCCACAGCTGAATCAGATCAGTAGGTAATAATAAAATAATCCTCCTCTACAGTAAAATAAAGCTCTGCTGATCCTTCAACTCAGTTTAACAGTAAATGGTCTTAAACTCTGGAGTTAATGTAGAACTGCTGATTCACCCTTTAACCCTGAAGATCAGCGCAGACGGCTGGTCACCATAGCAACACAGACAACAGTCTCGCCTAACTAGTAGCTGATGATAAAGCAAAGGGAGAGATTTAAGAATCATTTATAATCAATCCAGCTGGTTTCCTGATACGTTTAAGATGCAGTGTCATTCGCCAGTTACTTGTTCAAATTTCCACGTTCCACCTTAAATGGTGCAGCAGTTACATTCTCTATTCTTTAAGGTGGAATGGGATAAACAAAGCGGGCGAATGAGAAGCCTCATAAAAAATCAGCAGCAACACTGCTGTGTCTGATCCACTCAGACCGGCGCAACACAGAGTAACACACCACCACCACGTTGGTGTTACTGCAGTGTTGAGAATGACCCACCACCTATGTAGTGAGTGGAGCTGATAAAATGGACAGTGAACGTAGAAACAAGGAGGTGGCAATAGTGTTATGACTGATCGGTTTATTATAATATTATTATTATTATTATTATAATGATCTGAAACAGGTGTTGTTAAGCAGTGTATTCATACTGGAGTGGGTCATTCATAAGGGGTGTTTCATTCGTATGCCAGCCTCTTTTCATTGTCTTCTCTCCTGCATTTAAGATGGTTGTACTTCAAAAGTGCTGCACTTTAAAGAAGTTTCGCCCCGTTTGCCTTCATTTCTGACTCGCTTTTTGTCTTGATGGGTCCTCCGACTGTTATATGTCACCATTCGGAGTGCAGAAACTCGCTGGCAGTCTACAGCCTAAATCCCCCACCCCACCTCGTTTTTTTCACAGCAAAGCACATTGGCTGTGCTTTTGGGGACGGAGGCCACGGTGGCTCTTTTGATCTCACTCCTTTCAAGTGAAACCCTGGGTAATTTGCCTGTCGCGGTCAAAGTGAGTCACAAGCTGTCAGAGAAACCCTTTATGCTGTGGAGCATTCCTCCAGCAAAGCCACCAGCTGTCTAAACCCACCCCAATCCCCCCGTATCTTTATCTCATTTCTGCCCTGTTACTTAAAACCATCCCTGAGTCAGAGAGAAAAGTGCTAATGACTCCGTACCTGTGAAGTAAAGGGAGACAGACGGTGGGCGCGCTTTGCTACCTGCTGCTGGAGCCGGTTAGTCACCGGGGCTGGCCGTCCGAGTTCATGACCGCTCCCTGAAGTGATAGTTTGGGGGGAAATGTACTGAGTTTTCTTTCCTCTGAGTGTAGGGGGGCGTCGCTAGAACGTGAACGGCATCCAAACTTTGCTTCTTTACCAGAGCTGCGAGGCCTAGCTAACAAGGAATGGCAGTTTACACCTTTACAATTAGCATTAGCAGTTAGCTTTAGCTAAGGGCCCATGTTTCTTTTTTCCCAACCACTGTTTGTTATTGCGCCTTTAAGACTGATTTATGTAAATGAGCTCTGTTCTGGTTGGTTGCGCTGTGTTATGCCTCATTCAGTAGGCTGTAACACTATAAATTCCACATCAGTGGACGCTGTTAAACCACTGTAGGCTGAATAGGAGGGTAAATTTGCATATATATATATATATATATATATATATATATATTGCTGTTGTTGGAACAAAACCTCATATCTCCATTTTTGTCGATTTTCAGTTTTTGACATAATTTTAAACTGCATGATGGCCTTTATATTGTTTGTAAATTTCATGAAGGATGGACCAAAATAAACGGCCAAAAATGACTTGTAAAAAAGTCTGGTTCCAGTGACTTACATTAAAAGTAAAGTATGTTTTTTCCTTCTCCTGTAAAGTTACCATTTTGGAGATATGAGATATGAGGTTTTGTTCTCATAACAGCAGTATATATATTTATAAACAATTATATATATATATATATATATATATATATATATATATATATATATATATATATATATAAACAATTATTTCAAAAAGGCTGTTTTTGCATCTTGCATGTAGATATGATAAGTAATCTCTAACTTATCATGTGGCGTATACACTGTATAAACATCCGCATGTCTATTAAACATGTATAAACCATATACTGTGTAAACATCCACATGTCTATTAAACATGTATAAACCGTATACTGTATAAACATCCGCATGTCTATTAAACATGTATAAACCGTATACTGTATAAACATCCGCATGTCTATTAAACATATATAAACCATATACTGTATAAACATCCGCATGTCTATTAAACATGTATAAACTGTATACTGTATAAATATCCGGAATGTCTGTTCCATCAATTTTTCATGTCTATTTGTGCGTAATTTAGTCTTATGATATAAGCAAAGTCATTCCGAGTGGTTTGAGGTGAAATACTTCATTGTAGAAACTTGCAGACTTACAGTGGTGGTGATAGGAACCAGGGGTCACCATGTCCAAAACACAAATATAAACATTTTATTTAACCACCATTGAACCTACCTGTTAAAGCTTTGGGTCAAAACTGACCTAAAATGTCTCGGGCATCAAGCATTTAAAACTTTCTGCATGGCAGCTTTAGGAAGCGTTTGGACGTCTGGTTCCTATCAGCACCATTGTGTAGGATTCCATGCGTTTATCTAGAGCTGAACGCACTTCACATCAAATCATTCTCAGCGGCTTCTGTTCACGTCTTATCCATTTAATTTACCTGACATTTGAAAAAGAAATCGGTGTTTAAAGTTGACAGAAGTGGCATCTCAGGCTTTTTAGCTATGCTAACACACGTTTGTCCACGCTATAGTACTGGTTAGCTACATTAGCCTCGTTAGCTCCAGTGTAAAACTAATGAAGGGAACTTCAGACACCAAGCGTGTCTTTGATAATCGACTGTTTTTGGGATAAAGAGGGGGAAATTATGTACGTTTTCTTTCTTAAATGCTCTTTTATATCAGCGTGTAGCTTATGTGGCTACTGTTATCTACAAACATGGACAAAAGTATGCTAGCTAGCCAGCAGAGCTAAAAACAGTGGTAGTGGCTGATTTACAGCGGTAGTTTTTATCCTTTTATGTAGATAACAGTTTATCTACCAGGGCAATTATGTGTAAATTAGAATTTATGTGTCTTATTATTCCTTTACAGGGGCATTTAAGGTGGCTGCTGCAGTTTTTACACATGTCTTAGGGACATTTGGGATAAGGTCCTTTAATACACAGTTTTAAAGGGGAATTCCACCAAATCTTCATGATTTTTTTGTATAATTAAATGGTTAAGATGTAAACAAAGTCGTTAACAGTGGTTTGACGTGTAATGCTCCGTTCTAGAGAAACTCACAGATTAGTTCACAGTGGTAGCGATAGGAACCAGACAGCCGAAGCATTTAATGCCTCTAATGTTTTTAAGATCTATCCAGGCTGGAGAGGGACGTGTAAGACAGAAGAATACACAAGGAAAACTTGTTTCTTACAGATTTATGACTGTTTTCCCATCATCAACATTCCAAACAAACTCAGAAGACTCGAGTGGGTTCTCTGGTGGTTCTGGATGGTAAATAAAATGTCTATATTTGTGCTGTAGTCATGGCGACGCCTGGTTCCTATCACCACCATTGTAAAGACATCTGGACCGTTTCACATCAAACTCACTCTGAATGACCATCTCGACCACCGAATTATGCAGAAATTTGGAAAATTGGTGGAGTTCCCCGCCTTACTTCATGTATTTATGCATTACTCATGCAGTACTTCGAATGGTTAAATGGCTCTTTGCTGTGCTGGAAGACCTGTTGTGCATGGTTCTGCTATTTTTAGAACTCATAGAACCTCTATTCAGTTCTGTAGAACCTTTTTTGCTTGGAGCGCAGCGTCCCATTTTGCTCATAACCCACATTTCCTGCAATTTTTTTTTCCCTGTCTCATCGTCCTGGCCTCATTTCCATTCTGTCCCCTGGTCTGGTCAGAAGAGCTTTCAAACAGTGACCGCTGCCGGCCTCGCTGGGCCGCGCCTTGTTGGTTTGCCTTGGACAGGGACCCTGTTAGTGTTTGAATTAGCCTCGTGCTCCCAGGCCACCGCTGTCCCGCGGCTTTACTCCTCCTCCAGCCCGTCGGTGGCTGTTTTTCTTTTAGCTTTTCCAATCGGAGGCTCTGCGAGAGACCGCCGGAGAACACGGCTCCATCTGCTGCAGCTGTCTGCTCTGGAGCCTGGAGACAGACGAAGGGAAGACGTGGAGGCTTTTAAACCTCAAAGGCTGCATCCACCCGCAGCTCTCTCGCCGCAGGAGGCCGAGGGCTCGGCTGGATTCAGATTGTTCCCTTCCTTTACCTAGGATGTCCTTAAGTTGACCTTCCGAAACCCTGATCAGGTGCCTGTTCTCCACGTCCAGCTGCGTAAATGAATGGGATGCGCCCGTGAAATCGCGTTTCTCCGACTCGCCGCTTGTTTTGTGCGCAATTAGACGAGATAATCGCTCCCACTTTAACCTCTAGCCGCAGCGCAATGTCCCTAATTGTCTTAGCACTTCAAGATAATTTCGAAACTATTTCCCATTTGGAAGTTGAGTAGTCCACGTCCTGATTCACTGAAGCTCCTTCAGCATCTCCTCCTGGTAATAGAAGCACAGGCCCTGAATGAGAAATGTGCTCGGTCTTCCAGATCCGTGGCAGAATATCCTGAGAAATGTGCTCCATTTCCATATCGCTGCTGTCGGATCAAAACCTCATAGTTCCGAAATGGTCACTTTACAGGAGAAGGGAAAAACTAACTTTATTTTTAATGTAAGTCAATGGAACCAGACATTATTTCCAAGTCATTATGGATCGTTTCTTTTGGTCCATTCATCATGAAATTTACACACAATGTAAAGGACAAGTGATGTTTTAAAATTATGCCAAAAACTGAAAAAAAGAGATATGAGGTTTTATTCCAACAGCACTGAAATGTGCAGTTAGGTACCCAAGGCACATTTTCAAAATCTGTTTATTTGTGTAGTTTGTGTTTATTTGCTGAGAAAAGTGTTAATGTATGAATAAACAAAATGTATAGAATATTAATTAATAATGATTATATTTTTATATATATAAACAGTGATTGTCTGGATGTTGGTGTGTTTGTTTAACCATTTCCAAGCCTCTCCTCCTCGAGGAAGTCCAGTATTATATGTAGTTAAAAAGCAGCTCCTGGTTTGACCAATCAGTGCTCAGTAAATTGAGCTCATGATGTCATTGATGATATTAACGAGTCTCTGTGGCGGCTGTGAAGGTGTCGAGGAAAAATATGGACCTAAGAAATTCTTGTTACTTTTTAATGTTTTTATGTTTATCTGAATTATGAATGTGACTTTATTCTAATGTATATTGTGATAAACTCACTGCTGAGGTCGACTGTTTAAACATTAACTTAGATGCCTGAAACTTTCACACAGTACTGTGTGTGTGTGTGTGTGTGTGTGTGTGTGTGTGTGTATACTTATATGTATACTTTGTGTTTATGGTGTACATTTGAATCAATTACTTCTATTGAGCACAGTGTACTTTCTCATGGGGCTTGTAATGCAAAATCAGCCTCGCAGTAGAAACACACATATTGTAAAAGACTTTAAATAGTGAAGTACAAATGACAGCAGAGATGCAGGACTCGCTGGACCAAAAACTGAAAGCGGAAACCAGAAAAAACTAGTACGTTTTTGACAGTGTGAAAATGCCTGTTGTCCTTTACACTGTATGTAAATTTCATGATGAAAAGATCAAAAGAAACAGCCCAAAATGACTTGGCAAGAATTCTGGTTCCATTGACTTCCATTAACAGTAAAGTATGTTTTCTCTGCTCCTGTAAAGTTACCGCTTCGGAGAAACGAGGTGTTGACAACAGCGATAAAAAAAACTTGCTACACTTACTGAACTATTTAGGTTGCACTGCTGCAAAACGCAGCGTCCTTGACAGCAGAGACCAGTTGGCCATCCGAGGCGGTGACTTCCACTGTTTTTAGTTATTCTCTGTACTTCGTTACCTGAGTGAGCAGATGGCCTGGGCAGCTCACTGGGACTTTCCTTTCTGCTTCTGTTGTTTTGCTGTGTTCTACATATCAAGTCGTGTGTGGTTTCAGGTGCTATCAGACCTGCAGTGGAGAAGCTTTTGGGTGTCTCGATGCTCCACATGAGCAGAGATTATATGTCTTGGGTCTTGTGTTGGTCGCAGAAGCTGTGACGTGGCTGATCAAACTGTTTGAAGTCATCTGTGCTGACCAGCACAGTGTTTTATTCGCTGTTTCTCATTTTTACTACCATTAAAATGATTTGTAAAGCGTTTGATTTTGACTCTTTGTTGTAGGTCTATTTAATCGTATTTATTAAAATCCACTTTTGGCTGGTTTTGGCTGGAATGTTTTGGTTGCATGTTTAATTTTAATAGGTTTTGTAATGTATGGCTGTCAGCTGGGCTCTGAAGATTTCCAGTCCGGTGTCTGAGATAAGATCTCATTAGAGTGGTGTGGTGTGAAATGTTGATTGTAGAGACTCTACAATCTACAGTGGTGGTGATGGGAACCGGGGGGCAACCCAAAAACAGCTGTTTTGTTTAGTGTTCAGAATCACTATGTATGGCTTTTTTAAGGCCAATAGCTTCTCAAAACTATCGAAAAACAACATCTCAGTCATCAGGCAGCGAATTCATAACCATTTCTTGTAGGAACTTTCTGTAAGGAGCTTTTAGAGGTGGACGTCTGGTTCCTATCACCACCACTGTGAACAGTTCTGACTCTAAGTTTCCCTAGAACAGAGCGTTTCACACCAAACCGCTCTGAACGACTCTGTTTACATCTTAACCACTTAATTTTGCAGAAATTTCAGTTGTTTCAGTTTCAGTTGCCTACTTTAGTTGTTGGCCTGTTTAATCTTCGTCTTTTTTTTTTTAATCAAAAATTCCAGCCTTTTTTCTCATTTTCAGCCACACATTTTTGATGCACGCTTAATTTTAACAGGTTTTTATAATTTGTGGTTGTCAGCTTGGATCAGACGTTAAATTTGAAGTGAGCTGTTGTCAAATATTCAAATACATTCACAATTAAAATACAGATTTTTCAAGAAGAAGATGAAATGAGTAGGAAACTGCAGGGAACCTAAATCCGTCCTCAAACATACCTAAATATTCATGATCCAATGGTTCTCAACCTGGAGTCACAAGATAGTCGTCGAATAAAAACTACATAAGCCTATTTTTACGTTTGACTGAGTAGAGACAAAAGCAGCCCTGCTTTCTACCTTATATGTGCGTCAACATTACATCATTATATGTCCTTCTGGTATATATAAATTATACATTATTATAGTGTATTATATATATATATATATATATATATATATATATATATATATATATATATATATGTATGTATGTATTGCTTATAGCGGTTTAGCTCACATACACTGAAGTTATAAGGAGTGTTTCAGCTCTGAGTGCTTTTTAAATGGGGCACAGCCAATCAGAACAGAGGTCATTTGCATACACCTGACTTAAAGGCACCACCTGTTTAACTCTAAGGGATAAAAAGAGGCTCAAAAGTGGTCACCTGAAAATGAATCATGACCATTTTTGGTACATAAAACTCACATAAATGTTAGAAAAAGACTAAAGGAGAAAGATAAAATACGGAAATTGTAGGATTGGAGCCCTTTAAGACTAAATGACAGTTGGCGCTGCATTAGATTCAGACCTTCATTGTGGCATTCAGTGAGTCACAGTTAACTAACTGTAAAACTGGGTGATATAATATTATGGGACAAACAGGACTTTCACCCCGAGGCCAAAGCATGGGGAGTTGCAGTTGGTCACCCAGCAAGAAGTAAGCACTGTGATTGTTTTATGGATGAATATTTGATGTGACTTATTATTTCGCCCTTTGTACAGGTACAAATTGCGGCCTGACGATTATTATACCACAATATTTCCAGAAATATTGTAGCCTCTAGTAGTTCTGCTGCTTTTTTTGCAAATAATTTATATGGTATGAAATTTTAATATCAGTTATCAGGTTTTAATGTAGCTGAATGAGGCTTGATTGATGAATTTGGGTCAATATGCTATTAAGGATAAAAGGCACTGTGAAAGGAGTGGCGCTTGATAGGTGCTTGAAAGATTCCCAGATGTTCAGTGGTCGAAGTCCTTCGAGAGGTTTGGTTATTGTAGAGACTCTTTACAGTGGTGGTGATGGGAACCAGGGGGCAGCACGAATCCAGCTGTTTTGATTAGTGTATAAAATCACCATGAATGGCTTTTTCACGGCAATAGCTTCACAAAACTATCATAACACAGCGTCTCAGTCATCAGGCAGTGAATTCATAACCATTTCATGTAGGAACTCTCTGTGAGGAGCTTTTAGAGGCGGACGTCTGGTTCCCATCACCACCACTGTGAACAGCTCTGACTCAGTAAGTTCCTCTAGACCAGAGCATTTCACACCAAACCGCTCTGAACGACTCTGTTTACATCTAATCCACTTAATTATGCGGAAACTTAGAACAAACGGTGGAATTCTCCTTTACACTTCTTTTGTGGCTGGTCTAGGTTCAATGCAGTGCGGCAGCATCAACTCACAACTTTCCCATCTGCGAATAATCAACTGCTGAACTGTATCAAATTTAGACCGTCAGCAGAGAAGCTTCAGCAAGTTGAGCGAGAAAGGAGAACGAATTTAATAGTGATGGGCTGTGAGATGAGAGATTAACTGAGCTCATTCCGTCAAATGTTGGCTCGTTCGAGCTGTGAAGCTGAGAGATGTTTGTGTGGGAAAAGAATGCTGGCATGATCTTACCAGACGATGACATGGAGCACTTTGTAAAATGGACTATTGAAAAATGAGGGGCTTCTGCTTTTTACATGAGAACGAGCCACTGGATGAGAGATGGGCCTGCCTGTGTAAATAAGCGGGTATCAGAACTCATCTTAGTGTTGGGGTATTTGAATAAAGCACGAGTAGCTCGGAATAAAAATGTTGAAGATTGTGGACACAGCGGCGCTGCTGGTTCTGATCCACTCAGACCTGCACGACACACACTAACACACCACCACCACGTCAGTGTTACCGCCCACCACCCAAACAGGACCTGCTCTGTGAGGGTCCATGGGGGTCCTGACCACTGAAGAACAGGGTAACAGAGTATCAGAGAAACAGATGGACTACAGTCTGTAACTGTAGAACTACAGAGAGCAGCTATACAGTAAGTGGAGCTGATAAAGTGGACAGAAACGAGGTGGTCAGAACGTTACGCCTAATTTTTTGGTCAAATGCGGATATTCAAGTGGCAAAAACGATTAAAGGGGTTAAATGGCGGCCCCTCCTCTGGATGTGAGACAGAAGTGGAGGGAAAGCTGAGAGCAGGTAGAGCGTTTCTGCCCGAACTTGGTGACACGGATGTTGAAGCAATGTTTGGGCAGAGTAAATAAGGCCGAGTAAACTTTCTCAGCGAGTCTCTGTTATTGCAGCTGGCTTTCTCTCTCACCTGGTCCTCCCGCTCACATCCTGCTGTTCTAGCCAGCCCAGAATTCATGAGTGTATGATTTATTGTGTTGGGCGCTGCTTTTGGCCAACAACACAGTAAGATGTGACATTATACAGAACAATGTGGTACTATACAGTATATGGTACATTGTGTGTGTAATATATATATATATATATATATATCTGCCCTGCGATGGACTGGCGACCTGTCCAGGGTGTATCCTGCCTTCCGCCCAATGACTGCTGGGATAGGCTCCAGCACCCCCCACGACCCTGAGGGAGCAGCCGCTCAGAAAATGTGTGTGGGTATATATGTATATATATATAAGTGTATGTATACATACATTTCTCACTGTTTTTCAATTTTTAACATAAGTTGAAAGTGCCTGTTGCTCTTTACATTTTGAGTAAATTTCATGATAAATGGACCAAAAGAAACGGCCCAAAATGACTTGAAGAAACGTCTGGTTCCATTGACTTACATTAAAAGTAAAGTATGTTTTTTCCTTCTCCTGTAAAGTTACTATTTTGGAGATATGAGGTTTTCTTCTGACATATATATTCACTGATCAGGCATAACGTTCTGACCACCTCCTCGTTTCTACGCTCATTCTACTTTATCAGCTCCACTTACTGTATAGCTGCACTCTGTAGTTCTACAGTTACAGACTGCAGTCCATCTGTTTCTCTGATACTCTGTTACCCTGTTCTTCAGTGGTCAGGACCCTCACAGAGCAGGTACTATTTGGGTGGTGGATCATTCTAAGCACTGCGGTAACACTGACGTGGTGGTGGTGGGTTAGTGTGTTGTGCTGGTACGAGTGGATCACTCTGTGACCACTGAAAAGGGTTCTATATAGAATCTAAAAGGTTCTTCTGTTATAATAAGCTAGACGTTTTGGTGCTGTGTAGAACCAATACAGCACATTCTCCATTCATCTGAAAAAAATGTTTGACCACGCAAAGAATCGTTTAATCTTGTAAAGGGTTCTTTCCATTTTCATGGTTCTGTGGTCCGTTTTCCTTACGTGAGAAACCTTGAAGATGTTTTGTATGCGTGTGTGTATTTATATATATATATATATATATACATTGTCTGGTTTGTCAGACTTGTGAACTTGTGTGCTTCCCAAGCTGTTTTGAAAGCTCTAAATAATTTAGTTTCCATCCCCTTTTTTGATTCTGACTCGTGTGGACGTTGAGAGTCATCGGGGACGTTTTGCTGGATGTTATGTTTGTTGAAGCGAGTTTAAACTAGAACTGCAGACTAGACTGAACTCAGAGAACACTCAGAGAACATGTGCCCCAAATCACTTCTGTTCCCTCTCCAGATGAAATCTGGGGGGTTATTTTGTAGACTTGGGCAGATTATTGAGTCCTGTCTTAATGTGAGCTGAACGCAGTGCGATGCTCTGAATGGTCACGTCTCTACATTTGTATAGCGATGCGTTTAGAACACAGGCAGAAAATGTGTTCGAAATATTAAGGTTTCTGTATTAATATCCCTGACCTGGATGAAAAATCACCTTGGCAGTGCTAAAGGTGAATCACCATTTGAAATTCTTTTCAATCTAGGCTCAGACTAAAAGGGGAAGATCACCAATTTATCAAAATTCCTACATAATTCAATGGTCACTGTGTGAACAGAGTCATTCAGAGTGGTTTGGTGTGAAATGCTCTGTTCTAGAGAAACATAGAATTGCTCACAGTGGTGGTGATAGGAACCAGACGTCTGAAGAGTTTAATACAAGATTTTCCGCTATACTACCATCATCAGAAGTATAGCTAAAAGCCCAGAAGACTCGTGTAGGATCTCTGGTGGTTCTGGATGGTAAATAAAATGTCTATATTTGTGTTGTAGTCATGACGACGTCTGGTTCCCATCTCCACCACTGAACCATTTCACACCAAACCACTCTGATTCACTCTGTTTAGATCTCCAACGCTGAATTTCATAGAGATTGTGAAATACTGGTGGATTTCCACTTCGCCGGACTGAAGAGTTTGTTCTCTCTATGCTCTACTTCTACCCTCTGTTTGGCTTTTTTTACTGACTAATATAGAAATCACAGTGTAATACAATGCTAATTAAGACACATGAGACTCATTTAGTTAAAAAGACCCAGTTTTAGGGCAAGTAGTGTAGCTGGAAAGTGTGTGATGCCAGCCAAAGAGCCTTGATTGCAGAAGATGGCAAAAAACAGGCTATGGCAAAGCCAAACACACAGTGACAAGATAGTACAGGCTTCTGTGTAGTGTACTGGGAGCAATATAGCATATTCTGAGATTTGGGTATTAATATGTCAATTTTTAGCCTATATACAGGCAGATTCACTTGAAAGAGGCCCTGAATATTCCGTAATAACTCTTGCTAGGATGAAGCAATCTGAACCAAACAATGCGCAATTAGCTCCTCAGTATATGGAGCTCTGAGCAAGCCAGGATGCCCCTGCGTCGGAGCGATGACAGCCGTCGTGACATTTAATCTCCGTTTGCAACTTCCGGGGGAATAACCCCCCGTACCCCTTCATGTGTCTGGCAGAGGTCACTTCCAGCATCGCATGTAATGCAATCGATCACACGCATGTCAAGGTATGTAGCGTGTTTTTCTGGTTCAGATTGCTTCATTCCAACGGGAGTTACAGCAGAATATTCAGGGCCTCTTTCGAGTGAATCTCCCTGTAGATATTACAATTCAGGGGCCGTGTCCTTGAAAGGGCGTGGCCTATGAAGGCGTGTCCTTTGAAGGCTGAGACGGTCTGCTCTGGGGTGGATTTCTTGTTTGTGTCACAGCACCGCTGTTCCCGTCAAGTTCTTCTAAAGTTCTTAAAAAACGAAGAAACTTTGACTTTAGTTTTTTTTTATTATTTTCATTTATTAGAGCCGGAGATGCGTCTCTCTGTCGGCTCTTTGCTCCCTAAAACAAGCAAAACGTTAGCAGCTCCTCTGCTGACGGCGCAATATTCTCGGATCCTCGCCGGCACTCAGAGAACCTCGGGATCCACCGGTTGGATCCTTCGTTGCCATGGAAAAGGACACATTTCTCGGCCGCGTATGAAGGAGCCTTCGAAATGGGACGGCCTAGTCGCACCGCTGTGACTCAGTCGGCCTTCAAACGCAGCCCCTGAATTGGGACGCAGCCCCTGAATTGGGACGCAGCTCTCATCTCAGTCAGGAGGCACATGCATTAATGAAAGACCGAAATAAAGACTTTGTATAATTGGATGCAATAAAAACACCATATGACATATAAATACATATAAAGGTCCTGCAGAAACTTTGACCTGTGTTTCAACACCACAGTTACACTGCTGTGACTTCATTGTTGGCAGCGCTCCTCGAGGAAGTGCTACCTGATATCTGCAGAGCCGACATTCTCTCTCCTGCCTGCGTCGGCGAGCACTCGGGCTCGTCTGAGCCGCGGCGTCTGATGTGCCTCTAGACTTTTTTCACTTGGTGCTTCTTGCCATGAAAAGCAGTATCAGTCGGCTAATCCTTACACCATTTTCGGTATGTAGGTCAGGCTCGGAGCGCCGACACCGTTCGTAATCTCAGGGTTTTCCCGCCCTTTTTTCTCCTGCAGACTAATCCAAGTCAGACTTCGCTCCTTTCTTCTTCATCTACAGAGGCAGGGAAGAGTTAAAGGGCCCACACCTCCAGTTTTCTTCTATTTTTGCCCGACGAGTGACATTGGTGTGGCATCTAAAGCAGTCGCAATTCATTTGATTCGTTTTTTCCAGGCCGTTTTTGCCACTGGCACTTTGGAGGCTGGAATATGTAAATGAGCTCTGTTCTGATTGGCTGTTTGCTGGGCCGGCACACTCCTTATAACCTTGGCTTTTCAGTTTGATAAAGACTCAGAGAAGAGTCCTTAGACTTTGATAAAGGCGGGGCTAAAGTGCTGCAAGCTGAATAGGTGGATATATGCAAATGAGTATTATTTTTTGTGACATCACAAATGCAGTTTTTGCATGATGGTCCGCCTATAACATTAGCATTACCAAAAGGTTGTGACTTTTTGTATAAGCATTTTCCAGCCTCTGTTCATCTTTGCCTCTGTGCCTTTTAAGGCTGATGTATGCAAATGAGCTCTGTTCTGATTGGCTCCATTGCACCTCAAGCAAAAAGCAGTTCAGGCTGAAATATATTTCTTATAACATTGTCTTTTCAGTTTGAATGAGCTAACCTGCTGCAGGCTGAATAGGTGGATATATGTAAATGACTTATTTTTTGTGACGTCACAAATGCCGTTTTTAAAGCTTAGGTGTTTGTGTGGACTGCACAGGTGTTTCACTTTTAAAGGGCCCATATCCATGTTTTTATATTTAATTTTTTCCCCTTATGGTCCATTTATAACATTATCCTTACCAAATAGGGTTATAATAAAAAAAATTAAAAAAATGCATAAGCATTTTCCAACCTCTCTTTATCTTGTGCCTTTAAGACTGAATATATATATATATATATATATATATATATATATATATATATATATATATATAAGCTCTGTTCTGATTGGCTGTGCCTCATTAAAAAAAAGCTACACACTCCTTATAACTTATAACGAACAGTAAAATGTGTAAAATTTTTTGTGACATCACAGAACCAACAGATTCAAAACAAGCGGTTTAAAGGTGTTTTTCGGACACCGGACTCAGACATCAGATGTTTTTATTGCCAAAAACAGCGCAGCGAGTTCAGTTTTCCATGATATGGGCCCTTTAAAACCACACAAGACGCGCCACCTGAGAGCTGATCCTCCTTTGAGGCTGTTTTTTTAGCCGTTGCGAAGCCGTGACTCATACACACAGTTGGCTTTTTGTTACTTTATCATGCACAGGCCTTCTTTATGATGGAAGACCTGGAGGGCTCTTCTCTGGCAGCTCCTCAGATGTGGCTGTGTTAAGATCTCGCTTTCACCAGTGTTTCTTTTGGCTCAGTCTCAAGCTCAGTGGTTGGATAGAGGTGCGTCTGTATACCTGCGGAGTGAGCAATGGGCTAATCAACACCTCGTCAGCTTGGAGACACAGTGGAATAGCTCTTGTTCTTCAAGATACTGTGGCCATTGTTTTCTGGCTGCTTGTATGAGGCAGGTTGACCCACCACACGCATACTAGCAGTAGGTGTGGTCGCGTAGGTCGCCGTGTGCCGAGATAAGACAAACACGTCTCAGAGGAAGGTGTTTGCTTAGTGTTTGCTGATATTAGGTGATCTGCATTATGTGTACGGTACTTTGCAGGAACGACTGACCACCTACACGGTGGCACGTTTAACGTTTAACACGTTTATCTCCCTCCTCCCAGGCGGCCTTGACCAAGTCAATAGCACGCTTGTATTATTCTTATTATTATTGTTATTATTATACTGCATATTAATAATATGCATTATTAATATTCATTTATTTCATTATAATAATGCATTGCAGCTGCTTTATTTGATGTTAGTTCCTTTATTGTTCTGTTGCTTATTGTTACTTTTGGGAGTTAACTGGGACCTTGAGTTCACTATTTCGTTCCACCTCATGTTCCACGTGTGACGCGAATGACTCCTCTTATCTCATCTTATCTAGTAAATAATCCGATTTTTATAAAATGTTAATTACCAAGTTTTTTCGTTTACTTCATTTCAATGTGTTTTCATTATATAGCTTATTGACATTTTATGCCTATTTTCTATTTGAGCCGTTTTTAAATTGAACTTTTAAAGTATTATTTTATTATTATTATTATTATTTTGATCTTTTTTTCCTGATGATTTTCATTCGTTTTAGTTGGTGAATTTCGTTTAAACTTTTCCGGTCCCTTGTAATTTGCTCAGCTGCGTAATAAAGTTGAAATAAAGTCGAAATATAGGGTGACTGACTGAAGTCAATAGTCACCCAAATCTTTTTTTCCCGTAAATACAGCCACAAAACTTCAAACCTGCTCAAACCAGCTCTTCATTAAGGTGGACACAGGGCTACTGACGGGGTTTAGGACGCTATAAACTATATAAACGCTGTTTGTATGGATATAAAAGTGCTGTATGTGTGATTTAAAGTGGCACAGCATTTAGCTACACGGTGAAGTTTTGTTCAGTTTATAACTCATGAATAAGCCGTACTGCATCATGGTCTCTGCGCAGCCTTAGAGAAGACCTGGATTCAGTTTTAGAAGATTTAGAGATATTTTACAAAAAAAAAAAAAAAAGAGGTAACACTTTCTATGAATGTCATGTTTGTAAGCATCTATAAACATGTTATAACGCATTCGTAAGGCATTATAAACATGGTTATAAATATTTCTAGAAATGAATTGCACTGAATTACACTTGTTTATTATACGTTATGAAATATGAATATAATGCGTTATAAGTAGTGTTAATAACACGTTGCACTGTCAGTGCCAAAGACATCAGTCCCAGCTTGGAGAGCATGAAGACAAATACAAAGTTTATTTACACCCTGAGAGTTTTATTTCTCACCGTTGTTGCTGTTAGTGCTGCATCTTCAGGGCTTCAGTCCTGAATATTCAGATGCTCCAGAATCACAGAGCTTTTCTTACCCAGCGTCCCACTTTAAACACTGCATTACACCACAACCAACCAAGTACTCATCAGCTCCTCCCCTGAAGCCCCTCTGACATCACACTGAGCGTGACGGTACTGTGGAGTGAAGGCCTGGAGAGGGGGAGGCGAGATAGTCGAGCGCCGTCATTGTAATTTGTTCCCTCACTGGTTCTAATGTCAAACACTAGAACCCTTCACTCTGTAACACCACACAGTACAGTAGTGCTGATTTCTGCTGGTGCTCTATTGGATATGCAGTGTTAAGTGAGTGCCAGGCTAACGGTGGTGCACATTCACAGTGGTGAACATTGACTTTCCCACATTGGGTGAAACTCTGATGTTGCTCTAGTTTAAACTCTGACGTCTGAAGCCTGTAATGAGCTTTACTGTGGATGCTTTAGTGTTTCAGTAAATCCTTCAGTAAATTCTTCAACTTTAACTCTCACACTTAACCCTGGAGGAGGCTTTAGTCCCGTACGCTTCACTTTACTTAGAGCGGACAAATACAGCTTATGAGCTCTTATAACTTATCATCAGTACTTATAATGCACTGTCAACAACTCATAATGCATCATAAGCATGGCTATAACGTCTCACGCATTTTTATAAATATTTATAGCCATGGTTATGATGCCTTATGAGTACATTATAACCTGTTATTAATGTGTTTATAGATGCTTACCAACGTGACATTCATAGATAGCATTACCAAAAAAATTTGGGTGACTATTGACTTCAGTGTTTTGGCTGATCGACTGCATCAGGTGTAGGTGTGAAACTGTAAATCTGAGTTTTGGTCTTCTGTTCCTTTAAACGATGTAGCGCATTACACGCCACGGTGAAGGCGTAGTGGAGGGGCGCCAAGGTGTTCTGAATCACACGTTTAGTATATGTTGTTATTAAATAATGCAAATTATGAGGCCAATATTTTGAGGAACTGGCCGTTTTGTCTTGCGTTGCGTCTCGGCAGGAGTGATGGAAATATTTGATTAGTCATGTAAACACCATCAGACTCTTGGCAGGTCTTTTGGTGCCGGAGCTACACTGGACTCCAGCCATTCAGCACGAGCCAAGGACTGAAGCAGATGGTCAGGAGTGGGCAGCACACCTGTGCGCAGCTTTCTCTGAACAGGCCTGAGGGTGAAAAACGATCTGGGTTACACCAACACCGTCGTACTCTTAGAGAAATAGTCAATCAGTGTTGCTAACAGAGTTATGAGCCACCGGTTGACGCCGTTAAAGGGGAATTCCACCCATTTTTTAAAAATTCTGGGTGAGATGTGAACAGAGCGGTTTGGAGTGAAACGGTCCAGATTTCTTTACAGTGGTGGTGATAGGAACCAGGGGTCGCCATGACTACAACACAAGTATATATTGGACATTAAAATAAAACAGGAGTGAATCAGAAAGTGCCACTTATTACACAAAAAAAAAAGAATTTTCTGAAAATGAAAATGAAAATTCACAGATTTTGTGGCTATAATAGAATAAGAAAAAGCACATTCTGCTGGAATCTGTTTAATCATATTAAATATTCATGTTACGTTTTATTCTGTGTCGGTTTGCATCCTGATCTGCTCCATTCCTCACATTTTCAATGGGAAATTAAGTAAATATCCGTAATCCTTGGCAGAAAATCTGATTGAGCTCTTGTGCAATGATGCAGAGTCTTTCCTACACCTGATATAATCCAACAAAGGGAAATTATTTTGCTTAAATATTGTGCAGACCGTTCTTTACGCCACATTAATGCATTTTTAAGCTACGGTTCGGTCCGTATTGAGCAGCCCTGCATGTTCTGGTGCGCTTTCTTAGATTCCCTCTCATTGGCTTCCGCACTCAAATCAGCCATATGGCAACAAAGACACATTTTCTAGGTCAATGAGGAATCTTAATGCACGGAGCTCTGACTTCCACCACTGCTGATATTGATCCCCGGGGAGGGGCGGGTGCCTGTCTGGGTGCTGGTCTGAGTGGTAATACAAACACTTCTGGAGATTTGGAGCCATCTGTGCGGTCACTTTAATACCTTAATGGGTGCATTTGAAGATGGACAGTCGTTTGATGCTCCCCTCTCTCTCGTGTCCTTTGATTTTTGCCTGATGGACAGCGGTTGACCCTAATTAGATAAGAGTATTTGCTTACACCGTTAATCACGCAGCCTTCGGCTGGGAGTCCCTGAAGTGCCCTGCAGAGCCGCTCTCAGCGGTGGCCGATACGACGTCTATACCATTACATAAACATTAAGTCGTAGCGTTGTGGACGGAAAATGATGTCGATGATGATGATAAAGTAATAAAGTGCATGTACATCATTTTTGGAGGCCTAAGACTTTTGCACAGCACCGTACACGCATACACGTGTGTGTGTCTTATTTGTTCAAATTTGGCCCTAAAAAAGATTTTATTCTATTTAATAAGCAGCGTGTTATGTTATAGCTATATGTGTGGATAAGATAAGATTAGCCAGGTTTCATCATGTAAACGCAGCACCTGAGCATGAAAACCATAGAACTACCACGTATAAGTACAGTCGTGGAAAGTTTAAATCATTTTTTCAAATATATTTTCATTTAGAAAAATCAAGAAAATGTGGAATGCGTGCGTGTGTGTGTGTGTGTGTGTTTGTGTGTGTGTTCTTGTACTGCTATACTTGTGAGGACCCCATGACCTCACTATGATGGAACTGTAGGAAATTTTTGCTGGTCCTCACTTGAGCATGTTACTTTTTTTTTATTTGAAA
Source organism: Pygocentrus nattereri (assembly GCF_015220715.1). Taxonomy (NCBI): domain Eukaryota; kingdom Metazoa; phylum Chordata; class Actinopteri; order Characiformes; family Serrasalmidae; genus Pygocentrus; species Pygocentrus nattereri. The sequence goes on from NC_051229.1 coordinate 3,891,599, forward strand.
ACTAACAGAGCAGAAATATTGCCTTGTGGACACTGAGGTTAGGGTTAGGTGTAGTATTATTTAATTAGAATTAAAATTATTTCTCTAAAAATCAATAGAAACCTATGGGCGTCCTCATAAATATAGCAAGACAAACATGAGTGTGTGTATATGTACATGTACACTAATATATATATATATATATATATATATATATATATATATATATATACATATATATATATATATATGTGTGTGTGTGTGTTGTGTGTATAATGTTGAGCTGCTTCATTTACATAATAAGCCTTCTTTTAGTTTGGATTCAATAACCATATTCATGCAAATTTAAGTATCATCCAAGTTAATATGCCTTAATATTAATAAAGCATGTATTATATTCGGAAAGCTGTCTGATATTGAGTGATTGAGTGTTCTCAGTGCTGCTCAGCTCTACCTCTAGCTCTGCCTCTCTGATTGCTGGTGTGACTCTCATTCTAATCACTGTGTTTTTCTGCTTTGTCTCTGTTTTCCCCCCCAACAGGTTTCAGCCTATGATTGCGTAGAGTGGGTAGAGCAGTGCAGGGACCGAGGAGGAGCAGTGCCAACCTGGAACATGGTGCCTAATATTTGCCCGCCAGTGCCCTTCCTGCCTAATTGGCTGCCTCTCCTGCTTCTGCTGGGCTGCATGGCGTTTTCCTCCCAGGCAGATAGTGAGTACACAGTCTCTGTCTAATAATGGGCTGGCTGCCTTTAGCCATGATGTCATCGGCTTTCTTTTCTGGGTGGAGAGGAACTGAATTATAATTATTGCTATTGTTGGAAAAGCCAATATGAAAACTCCACATTAAGGGAAACGGTGGTGAAAATAAATGCCACATATGTGCTGTTCTGGCATAGTGCGTCTCACCTGTTATTGCTCTGCCGTTGTTTTTTTCTCCTGGTCAGCAGTAATCTGGCGAAAAATAATCAAATTTACGTGCTTTTCACTCACACATGCTCACAAAGAACACATGATGTTTGCTTCGTGCCTAAATTATCACACATTTGCATTTAACTGCATCAAGTACGGCCTGAATGGCTGGCCGATATTATTGGCCAGTATTGATGATACTGTTGATGATATCATGTTGGAAATGGCATTAACCGATATTGATCAAATACATCCAAACCTAATGTTTACCACAGGAACAACACGTTACAACACAAAAAAAAATTATGAACAGAACTGATAAAACTGTTTATATGTGTTTAGAGCTGACCGTCATATTTCACAGCTCACAGTTGACAATGGGCAGTTATATCAGTCAATAAAGCGCTGTTTAACTGAACTGATGGAGAATAACATAAAACTTCAATTTAAATGTAAAATTATATCAACATTAAGTGATACTTTTTTAATCCCACAACCGGGGAAATTCCACCTCCGCATTTAACCCATCCGTGAAGTGAAGCACCACATACACACTAGTGAATACACACACACACACTAGGGGGCAGTGAGCACACTTGCCCGGAGCGGTGGGCAGCCCTATCTACGGCGCCCGGGGAGCAGTTGGGGGTTAGGTGTCTTGCTCAAGGACACGTCAGTCATGCGCTGTCGCTATTGGCTAGCAGAACATTTAGCACGTTAAAACTGGTATCAGTGTCAGCCGTAACACATTCATATCATTAAAGGGCCCATATCCTACATTTTGCTCGTGTTTATTTTTTCACTGAGCTTGTGTGAGTTGATATGCTTCAGATATTCATCATTAATTTCTATCTTCCATTTTCCAGCCTCATTTTATTCCTTAGAATTAAACAAGGCTGTTTGTTGTCACTGTGTCTTTAAAACATATATATATATATATATATATATATATATATATATGTGTGTGTGTGTGTGTGTAAATGAGCTCTGTTCTGATTGGCTGAAATACTCCTCATAACTTCAGTGTAAGTGGGTGGAGCTAAAGTGCTATAGGCTGAATAGGTGGATGTATGTAAATGTAATGTGTGACATCACAAAACAATATCCTAAATGAGATGTTCTTGGTGTCCTGTTTTGATTACTGTGCCTTTAAGATTTTATATGTGTGTGTGTATATATATATATATATATATATATATGTGTGTGTGTGTGTGTGTAAATGAGCTCCATTCTGATTGGCTGTAGCTCATTCGGAAAGCAGTCTGGGTGGAAACACTTCATATAACTTTAGCGTGAGTGGGCGGGGCTGAACTACAGCAGACCGTATATGTGGAAAAATGTAAATGTGTTGGGTTTTTGTGACATCATGAAAAAGAACAGACTCAAAGCTGCAGGAATAGAAATAAGACTGGATCTGCAGCTTTTCACAATGTTTACATGAGGAAAACAAGCTAAAACACAGGAAATTTTTTGGTGATATGGGCCCTTTAAGTGGTCTGTACTGGATGTGCTGGTGTGGTTTTGACACAGTATGACAGACTGTTGTCTATAAACATGAATTAAAGTGTGGACTAAATGTTCACTCCCGGAATATTTTTGGCTGTTTTTGGTGTTTATGGACAACAGTGTGTCATACGGCGTCAGAAGCCACATAATCAAATGGAGGTCAAAGAGAAGATTCAGAGTGAACCTACGGAGCTCGGACAGCTCAGCGGCGTGGTGGTCTGTGGGCCACCGCGCTCCACTGTCCTCTCAGACGACCGCTCGGGCTGTGGAGACGCAGTGCGCGCGACCCGGCTCTGTCACGAGCGCTCAGGGTCGAGCTGGAGTCAGTGCTCGGCTCAGGCACGGGTCGGAGAGCCGTTTAATTCACCGCGTGACCGACCCGCACCGCTGTCACAACGATTCTGTAATTCTGTTAGAGTCTCTCTTCCCCGTGCTCTCTTTTCCCTCCCCCTCAGACGCTGCTCTGGACCTTCAGCAGCTTCGGGAGGGTTGCCTTCAAGTGTCCTCCTTGACTTTGCTGCACTGCTAACAAAAATTACAGCCATTTACAGGTCATAGAGTCGATCGTGACCCCAGTTATGGTATTTGTGAAGGTTTTTTTCGAAGGAGTTCACATCTTACATTCTCCTTTTATTGTATTGTGGCTCATCAGGCGTAACGTTCTGACCACCTCCTCGTTTCTACGCTCTGTCCACTTACTGTATAGCTGCACTCTGTAGTTCTACAGTTACAGACTGTAGTCCATCTGTTTCTCTGATACTCTGTTACCCTGTTCTTCAGTGGTCAGGACCCCCATGGACCCTCACAGAGCAGGTACTATATGGGTGGTGGGTCATTCTCAGCACTGCAGTAACACTGATGTGGTGGTGGTGTGTTAGTGTGTGTTGTGCTGGTGTGAGTGGATCAGACACAGCAGTGCTGCTGGAGTTTTTAAACTCCTTAGTGTCGCTGCTGGACTGAGAACAGTCCACCAACCAAAAATATCCAGCCAGCAGCGTCCTGTGACCACTGATGAAGGACCAGAGGATGACCAGCACAAACTGTGCAGCAGCAGATGAGCTGTCGTCTCTGACTTTACATCTACAAGGTGGACCGACAAGGTAGGAGTGTCTAATAGAGTGGACGGTGAGTGGACACGGTGTTTAAAACCTCCAGCAGCACTGCTGTGTCTGATCCACTCACACCAGCACAACACACACTAACACACCACCACCATCACATCAGTGTCACTGCAGTGCTGAGAATGACCCACCACCCAAATAGTACCTGCTCTGTGAGGGTCCACGGGGGTCCTGACCACTGAAGAACAGGGTAAAGGGGGCTAACAAAGTATTTTCAAAGAGGTTCTATAAAGAACGATCTAGAACACATTCCATAAACTTGAAGAACCATTTCACCATGCAAAGAACCATAAATCGAGACACTTCTTGGTTCTTTGCATCATGAAAACGTTCTTCAGATTGACGGAGAATGTGTCGTGAAAAGTTCTAGATAGAAGTGTTTTTTAAAAAGGGTTCTTCATAGCACTGCACAGGGTTCTGCTACTGTCAAACTTGACATCGTCATAATAGCAGTGATTTTTGGTGCTGGGAAAGATTCAAAATACAACCATCTACAGCACATTCTCCATCAGTCTGAAGAACCCGTTCATGATGCAGAGAACCCTTCAGTCATGCAAATGGTTCTTTTGAGTGTTCATGGTTCCATGTAGAACCATTTTCTCTACCCCTTGAAGATCCCTTGAAGAACCGACATGTTTGAGAGCGTATATAGAGCGCAAGGCTTTAAGTGGAAGCGTTCCCTTCATCAAAGAACGCTTGAGGAGCCGTTTTTCAGTGATACGGGCCCTTTAAAGCACGTCTCGACGCATTTTCACTTCTAATGAGTCGTTTTTTGGTGAAATCTGCTGAAATGAATCACTTTGCACGGGGACAGAAAAAGGTCATGGTGAGATGCAGCCTACTTGTTATTCCTTGATCATTTCAAGTGCCGCCCCGAGTGGATAAAGACTATTTACAGAGCAAATGTTATCCCCCCTTTCCCTGCTCAACTTCGCTCATCACCATAATTGGTTTGGTCCCTTATGCTCAATATTCACATGTTCCTGCTCAGCGCATTAGCATAACACATTGCGCCCTCATTAGTCCAGTCACATGCTACAGTGGCCACTGCAGGAGATGCTGATGGACTGCAAACTGTCTGGTTCCCCAGCAGCCCTGCCAGCCTTTTAATTCGGAGGCAGAGCAGTCGTCTCTTCTCCTTTAAGAACACGATCCGGATGAAGTTGCACTTATTTGGCCTAAATTTTGCACTAGCAAACACATCAAACACGAGAGGGACTTTATACACCGGTCAGGCCTGAGATTATGACCACCTCCTCGTTTCTACACTCACTGTCCACTTTATCAGCTCCACTTACTGTATAGCTGCACTCTGTAGTTCTACAGTTACAGACTGTAGTCCATCTGTTTCTCTGATACTCTGTTACCCTGTTCTTCAGTGGTCAGGACCCCCATGGACCCTCACAGAACAGGTACTGTGTGGGTGGTGGATCATTCTCAGCACTACAGTAACACTGACGTGGTGGTGGTGTGATAGTGTGTGTTGTGCTGGTCTGAGTGGATCAGACACAGCAGTGCTGCTGGAGTTTTTAAACACTGTGTCCACTCACTGTCCACTTTATTAGACACTCGTACCTTGTCGGTCCACCTTGTAGATGTAAAGTCATCTGCTGCTGCACAGTCTGTGTTGGTCATCCTCTAGTCCTTCATCAGTGGTCACAGGACGCTGTCGACTGGATATTTTTGGTTGGTGGACTATTCTCAGTCCAGCAGTGACACTGAGGTGTTTAAAAAACTCCAGCAGCACTGCTGTGTCTGATCCACTCAGACCAGCACAACACACACTAACACACCAAACACTACCTGCTCTGTGAGGGTCCATGGGGGTCCTGACCACTGAAGAACAGGGTAACAGAGTATCAGAGAAACAGATGGACTACAGTCTGTAACTGTAGAACTACAGAGTGCAGCTATACAGTAAGTGGAGCTGATAAAGTGGACAGTGAGCGCAGAAACGAGGAGGTGGTCAGAACGTTACGCCTGATCTGTGTATGTGAATGTGTTGGCTTTAGTGACATCACAAAACCAGGTCATAGGAATGACGAATAGGCTCTTCTTGCAGCGTTGTTTTCATAGGTGGACTGAGGAGTGAAACGTATATTTTGAAAAAGTTATTTTTAGACTTTTAAAAACTTTCTTTGTGAAAGAAAAAGGAGAATGTGGTTATATATGATATGGGCCCTTTAAAGGGGACAGAGCCTCTGAATTCAGAGGGATTAAGGATGCCAGTGATTGGCATCCAGTGCGATGATTCAGAATTCTCATGGGTATAAATACTTTCCCGTAACGGCAACGTAAGCAAATAAACCTCTAAAAATAGGCCGGAGGTTAAAATATTGACAACCACAAACTGCGGGTTTGAGCGCGGTGTTGTCTGTAATCAGCTGAGGAGCAGGACCGGGCCGGCTCGCCGCTGTTTGAATTACAGGGTGGTGGATCCAGCTCTGCTGGGTGGAGGAGCTGAACCCGCTGATTGCCACCAGCTCAGGTTCCACCTAAAAATATTCAGCCTGATGAAAGATTACAGCTGCTCTCTATTGTCGGCTCCAGCGCTCGGAGGTGGTCAGAGCCACTCAAGCTGCTAATGCAGGAAAGAACGTTTATAATTACTTCACAGTTCGCGTCAGTCCTTCTGTTTGGTTTACACACAGGCGGGAAAAAGCGCAAGGCTGTTTGTAATGCTGTACGGGTGGTGCTTCTTAAAGGGGAACTCCACCCATTTTTCAGAATTTCTGCGGTGGAGATGTTCAGAGTGGGTTTGGTATGAAATGGTTCAGACGTCTTTACAGTGGTGGTGATGGGAACCAGGCGTCGCCATGGCTACAACACAGATACAGACACTTTATTTACCATCCAGAACCACCAGAGAACCTGGTGGTGAAAACCAGATACTATCAAGTGCACACCAGTGTTTAGACAGTTGGTTTCTTTTTTAAAGCTGTATCGACTGGACGTCAGGAGGGATGCTTGTGTCCAGCATCCACCGCGCTGGGCTTCTTCGTGTTTTACTATCGAAACGAAACTCCAGCAGACGTCATTTTAATCACGGTGGCCTGAGATCTGCCTGTTTAACACACTGTAACATCAATCAACGCAGAAAGACGACAGTGGGGAGTGTCATGTTGTGACATTAGCTGTCACCAGTGCTTTTGATTTATGACGGGTGGAAGGCTCCGTCGTGTCATTCTTGGTGGCGCAGGGTTCAAGGTACATTATTTTATATTTATTTTATTTTTTAAGCAGAAAAATTACTGTACGTAACACACAGGAGGCCTGATTACAGCCATAAGCTGCAGAGCTGTCATGATGTACTCTGTCCAGATAAGAGCAGGAGTCTAAGCCGAGTTTGGTGCAGTGCAGGTGAGGTTTTTGTTTTATGTCTAAAATATTTTGTAAACATTCCTTCTTTAAAAAAAATCTATAAAAGTAATGCAGGTGTAAGACCCATGATATTTGTTGTAGATCCACAGTCTCAGTCCAATAAGGCGGATATTGAAAAATGTCCACTTTATCAGCTCCACTTACTGTATAGCTGCTCTCTGTAGTTCTACAGTTACAGACTGTAGTCCATCTGTTTCTCTGATACTCTGTTACCCTGTTCTTCAGTGGTCAGGACCCCCATGGACCCTCACAGAGCAGGTAGTATTTAGGGGGTGGATCATTCTCAGCACAGACCAACACAAACTGTGCAGCAGCAGATGAGCTGTCGTCTCTGACTTTACATCTACAAGGTGGACCGACAAGGTAGGAGTGTCTAGTAGAGTGGACAGTGAGTGGACACAGTGTTTAAAAACTCCAGCCGCACTGCTGTGTCTGATCCACTCGTACCAGCGCAACACACACTAACACACCACCACCACGTCAGTGTTACCGCAGTGCTGAGATTGACCCACCACCCAAATAGCCGGATCGGTGTGACAGTCCGTTCCCATGTGATCAGAGGTTTTCCACGCTTTTCACGTTTTGCAGGAAAGCTCTGAGAAGCGTCACGGTGGAAGCCCACCTCCGCAAATCGATTAGGGGGTTATTTGTTCTGACTTGTTAAAGCAGCAGCCGGATTAGGCAGGGCGGTGCGGGTGGGCGTCCGCAAATTGGATGGCATTTTTTAAAGTGTCCATATGGTGACCGGGCTGGATTGACGGGAATGGAAATTGATTCTTTTTAATTAAAAGTAACCATATCCACAATCGAGTGGCACTTGGGAAGTAATTTTGTTAGTCCACAGCTGCGGTGATTTGACGGCGGCCGCCGGAGGAGAGCGGGAAACGAGGGGAGAGAGGGAGGAACGGGAGAGGCGGAGAGGCGGTGGGAGCTTTTCAAACAGCAGAGCGACGGCGTCACCGCGATGGAGGGAAGAAAGGGTCGACGGAGGTTAATGATGTGAGATTAATAGCTTAATTATGCTGCTCGATAGCAGGGCCGCAGGCACTCATCCAAACCCTCTGCTATGGCCTGGATTCAGCACCGCCATCAGGATGACAAGATCATCTCGTGTCCTTCACAGAAAAGCGGCCATAAAAGCCATAACACGCTCCACACGCGGCGCGAGTGCCGCTCTGCTCCGCATACTTACCGCTGAGATGCGGACGGCAGCTGCACCTGTACGGTGGATATCAGATAAATATAGAAGGTTAATGGAATAGTTTCACAACAGACATTACATTTACATACTTTCACCGTTTGCCATAAATTTAGTCAATCTGCCAAGACGCGTTAGTTTGGCTGATATTTTGCACTGGCGCTGTAGAAGTAGAAGCTAACGACAACAAATCAGCTTGTCAAAATCATCTGATCCTCGCCTCAAACAGCCTCTGATGGACTCGATCCTCATCACTCTTAACTATATAGCGCCTTACGATCAACAAACATCAACACATTAAACAAGAGCACAATACAGGTAAACCTTCAGGTGTAGACCGAACGACGACAACACAGTGACAACAGAGATTTGAATGAAGACAGAGAGGTTGCATCCCGAATAGACTCGGGGAAGAGTATTCCATAACTTGGGAGCTGCTACATTAAACGATCGACCACCCATAGAAGTCCATTTAAATCTAGAAGGCCTAGATTTTGGGATCTCACAGTACGGGATGGGACATAGATGAAGAAGCTCTGCCAAGTATTGAGGAGCCAGACCGTGCAGAGCTTTATATGTTATAAGGAGAACCTTGTACTGAACACGGAATGTAATGAGCAACCAGTGAAGACTCTGAAGGACTGGGGTGACGTGGTCTTTCTTTTTTGAAAAGGTGACGATCCCAGCAGCAGCATTTTGAACATACTGTAACTTGAAGTGAAGGTTTTGACAGGGAGGTCAGAAAAGAGAACATTGCAGTCGTCCAGCCGTGACGTCACTAATGCATGCAGAAGCGTTTCTACATCGGCTTGGCTGAGAGACGGTCGGAGGCAGGAAATATTGCGAAGATGGAAAAATGCTGTGGATGGAGTTGATGTGGATGTCAAAAGAGAGTGTAGGGTCAAAAATAACTCCGAGGTGAAGGTGTTACCAGAATCCCATCAATATCGATGCCAAGGACAGATGAGCTAGATATCAGTGACTTTGAGACAATTAAAAGCAACTCAGTTTTGCAAGTATTCCGTTTTTAAAAATTCAGACCCACCCATCACTTTATATCCAGGATACAGTCAGATAGAGCAGGTGATGTAGTCTGAATAGGGCAGACGCTAACATAGATCTGCGTAACAATGAAAACCATGAAGGCGTATTATTATTTACCCAAGTGGCAGCATGTAAATGGTGAAGAGCAATGGACCTAAAACTGAGCCCTGTGGAACACCCTTAGTCACAGACACCATAGAGGATTTATTATTTTGAATAGCTACATTTCGACGTCTGTCACTGAGATATGAGGAAAACCAGGAAAGGTCAGACCCAGTAATACCAATGCTGTGCATACGAGAGAGTAATAGATCATGAGATATGGCGAAGGCAGAGCTAAGATCAAGAAATATCAACATACTTAATATGTGGTTTCCGAGACTGTATGACACACTGATATCTTTAAACACGGACGAATGTCCTCTAGCATGGCTAAAAGTAGTAGAGGAGCCTTCTTAAGCCTGAATTTGGTTGTTATACAGTCTTGGAAACCACATAAGTCTATTTGAGATCAACAGATTTGATGTTTTGATGCTACTAGCATGCTAATTGACTCCCGCTAGCTTCAATCACTTGTTAGCTACATTAGTGTTGTAGATTTAGTGCAAAACTGAAGAAGCTTCAGACTCGCAACTCGACTGATTGACCACATTTTAGCTATATAACTGAATAACTCTGATAGCAAGAGGACAGTGAGCCACTGTTGACCCACTGACGGCTAAACTGACGTCCCACTTTGTGCTCAGCGTCTTCCTGGTGGCCACCTGCTGGTTAAGCAGAGTGTTAGACACAATTGTACTTTATCACTCATTTTCAATTTAAGTCCAATTTACTTACTTTTCCTTCATTTATTTATTTCGGTATACTTTGTAAATTACTTTAGTAAATCGGCAACAAGATTCTCAACAAAATATAAGCTCTTCAAAAAAATAGTCACCCTGTGTGTTTATGGAGGTTGTAACTTCAGGCTCCTGCAAACGGCGTTACACGAGGATAATTGGGCTCTTAATACCAGTGGGGTGTGCGACGGGATTCGACGGGACGGGAGATCGAGAAAAGGTGGTACAGTGCAGTGAATGTCCCAATCGATTTGTGGAAAATGGGTCGCAAAGCAGATTGGCAAAAAGGAGTGACTGTATTTGGGCGGCCAAAGGCCACAGTGTTTTGAAGCGTATGGTGTATTGAAGCGTATGGTCATACAAGTTGACCAGCAGTGGAAAAAAATCCCAGTCTACAGGAAATTCTCGTCAGAATTGTGTCTGAAAGACGAAACTGATGTACAGGGACCGCCGGTTTGCTTCACAGCTTGTGAAAATCCCTGCAGAGAGTTCTTTCAGAAATTGGTTGTGAAGGACCTGCGTTGACTTCTAGAAGCACTTCTTGCCTGGAATTGAAGCGAGTTTTATTTACAAGCTTAATTTTTTGTCCAAGGAGGTTTTTAGGCCTTGTCATTATTTCTAGGTTATAGCTGTTTGTAATATTTGTCTTGGATCATTTTCTAACGTGAAAGTCTATTTCACATTTAAAATCTGTTTGAGGAGATTAAAAACTAGTTAGATCCTGTATGTTTTTTTCGTTTACTACATAATTCCATTTGGATTCCTTCATTGTTTTGATGCCTTCAGTACTAATCTACAATGTGGAGAATAATAAAAATAAACAAACTCTCCACTGGTGCTGTGTTTTGGACAGAAACGCTGAAATATCCAAGTGTTTGGATCTTTCAGTGACCCTGAAACAGCCCTGTTTAGACTACAACACTGTAGAGTCATCACAGACGGATGACTTCAGCGCAGTGTTTGGGACAAGAGGTGTGGGGAACTTTGTTCATATCAGCACACGAAAGCATAAGGTTTGCCTTTAAACGCACACGACCCATTTCTGTGCGTGATTCAGTTCCGTGTCTGTGTCGCCAACAATGACCAACTGAATCCTGCCGTCCTGCAGTGTTTTTAAACACCTCAGTGTCACTGCTGGACTGAGAACAGTCCACCAACCAAAAATATCCAGCCAACAGCGTCCTGTGACCACTGATGAAGGACTAGAGGATGACCAACACAAACTGTGCAGCAGCAGATGAGCTGTCGTCTCTGACTTTACATCTACAAGGTGGACCGACAAGGTAGGAGAGTCTAATAGAGTGGACAGTGAGTGGACACAGTGTTTAAAAACTCCAGCAGCACTGCTGCATCTGATCCACTCGTACCAGTACAACACACACTAACCCACCACCACGTCAGTGTTACTGCAGCGCTGAGAATGACCCACCACCCACATAGTACCTGCTCTGTGAGGGTCCATGGGGGTCCTGACCACTGAAGAACAGAGTATCAGAGAAATGGACTACAGTCTGTAACTGTAGAACTACAGAGCGTAGAAACAGGGAGGTGGTCATGATGTTATGCCTGATGTGTACATGTGCAGTAGTGGTGCTACATACTAATGTGCTACAATTTTAGCTGGAACGTTTCATAGCTGTGGGCCTGTTATGGTAACTTACTAATAATTAATGTCCCAGTAAAGCCCAGGGCTGCTTGTTTTTAGATCCCAAAAGCACTGTAATTAAATTTCCCCTGACCGCACAGGGTGAAAGTTTAAGCTATACTGACCTTAAGAAGGGGGAACACGATGTGGCAGCAGGAAAAGCTCCGTCTCTGAGGGGGGCTTTATCTGGGGAGGTAAATGAATGAGGCCTGTGGGGTCGAGGGCTGTTTTTCAGGCTGATGGATGACGTAATGTGTTCTTAGCTCCCGCTGCACCCGTCCTGCAGGTGATCTCCTCTCAGAAACACCCTGCCCGTTTCCCATCATCCCCTCGGGAGCCCTTAGCCCTTTCACTCCACCAAACCACCAGCCAATGACACTTACTGTGCCAAGGTGACAGCTGCCCTTTAACTAACAGCCCCACTTCACCATCCAGCCCCGCTTGAACACTCCCTCAGCTGCTTATGCATGAGTCCAGAGAGGCTTTAAAACTCCGAATGAATATATACGGCTCCTTTTAATAAGCACAGGGCCCATTTGCGTCGAGATGCGCAGACTAGGCTGAATATTTTGCTTCTAGGGAATTCTGCCGGGAACATTACTGTGGAACTGAAAGAGCACTCTGAATTAAAAAGCATTGGAAATGCGGCTGGTCATTCGAGGCCCTTTGGAATTATTTTGAATTCTTTCTTTGTTTCCTTCCTGTTGTGTGACGTCATTAGAAACTCACAGTTCTGTAAAGAAATATCCGCAATATTTTTTTTATATTATTTTGAATGGTTTTTCCTGCAAAAATCACATCCATGAGCAAATAACCAAAGAATTAGGAAGTATTTAAAACATTTTAAAATAGCATTTCTTTGAACAAATAAATATTTTTTTATATATATGACGATATTAGGACTTAGTAGACAAAATTTTTTTTTTTTTTCAGGGAACTTATTTATTCATTCATTCATTCATTCATTTATTTTCAGGGAATGCAAAACAAGCAAACAGCAAATATTCAAAAATGTAGTTTTTTTATAATATTTGAAGTTTGGCCCTTTTTTTAGAAATCACAAATAAACAAACAAGTAAATGAATAAATAGTATTTGGTCGCGATTGGCCCCTCCCAGTCCTGTCCATGTGTTCGTGTTGTGTTTTGGTTTTTAGTCCAGCCCCCTTGTTTCATGACTCCACCCCTTATTGTCCCTCATTTACCCTGTGATTATTTAAGCCCTGTGTTTGCCACTAGTTGTCGTTGGTCTTTGTTGTTTGTAATGTTTGGATGTTTTTTCAGGCTTGTTTGATTCTGGTTTGTCTGTCATGTCTGACTTTAGATCTCTCCGTGTTGGCCATCTGACTTTGGACTGTTATGACCCTGATCTTGGATTTGTCCACAGTAAAAGTCGCTTATCTCCGCACATGCGTCCGCAGCCTCGCCCCCCGTTACATGTTTACATTTGTTGTTGTGTAAAAGAGCACAAAAACATCATTTCTGTGACGAAAGGCAAACAAAAAAAAATCAATACTTCATAATCATTTTGAGTTTTTTATGGACACAGATCACTTCTCTGTGAGTAATCATCAGATCATAATAAACAGACGTCGTTTTAGAAATATTTGGATTTTGTTTTCAGGAAAAAACGAATTTCTGTGAGTACATAATCAAAAATAGACGTTACCGTGTATTTAGAAATATTTGAATGTGTCCAATTCATAATCTGTGTTTTTCCAGATGATCACAAAAACGGTATTTCTGTAAACCAGTGCCGATAGTAGTTTTAGAAATAATTAGGCCCACAACCAAAATCCTTTCGTTTAACCCCGGCCCTGTTGGGCCTGCGGAGGGCTGCGTTTATTTCTGCAGGCCTTCATTGACGAGTCCTCTGAGGAAAATGTCAGGTTAGCACACATTACTTGCAGGCCATGACAAGTAAAGCTCGGCCAGGGCCATGACCACGTGTATTTGTGCTGTAATTGCGCCCCTGGGCAATGGCATGCCTGCGGTAATGTCCCAGGTGAGCATTCTGGCTTAACCTTTCAAAATATTTCCAATCTGGTGATTTCATGCCCCCTTAATTTTTCTCTGTGCCTGACTAGACACAACCTTTCAGAGTGTTTGCAGCCTCTCACTTACACTTTCTTACAGCATTTATGTTGGTACTCCCTACAGAATCTTCAGGCCTGTGATTTTTACTGGGCCTGTTCTAGTCTTGGTTTGTAGCTGTTTTGCTAAGACAAATCTGGAAAGGTCAAAAACTTTTTAAAAAGATATATTGATGTAGTATTTACATACACATTGCTTAAAATGTCTCAATTCTTCCAGAAAACTAACAAAGTATTGTATGGTATTCAATTCAATTCACTTTTATTCTGACAGACTGTAATACACTACAGGAAGCGTAGGGGGCGATACGGCTTCTACTGTTTCATTTAAAAAGCTCTATAATGTTCATATGATCCACACAGTCGCTCTGACAGACTGTAATACACTACAGGAAGCGTAGGGGGCGATACGGCTTCTACTGTTTCATTTAAAAAGCTCTATAATGTTCATATGATCCACACAGTCACTCTGACCGACTGTAATACACTACAGGAAGCGTAGGGGGCGATACGGCTTCTACTGTTTCATTTAAAAAGCTCTATAATGTTCATATGATCCACACAGTCACTCTGACAGACTGTAATACACTACAGGAAGCGTAGGGGGCGATACGGCTTCTACTGTTTCATTTAAAAAGCTCTATAATGTTCATATGATCCACACAGTCGCTCTGACAGACTGTAATACACTACAGGAAGCGTAGGGGGCGATACGGCTTCTACTGTTTCATTTAAAAAGCTCTATAATGTTCATATGATCCACACAGTCGCTCTGACAGACTGTAATACACTACAGGAAGCGTAGGGGGCGATACGGCTTCTACTGTTTCATTTAAAAAGCTCTATAATGTTCATATGATCCACACAGTCGCTCTGACAGACTGTAATACACTACAGGAAGCGTAGGGGGCGATACGGCTTCTACTGTTTCATTTAAAAAGCTCTATAATGTTCATATGATCCACACAGTCGCTCTGACAGACTGTAATACACTACAGGAAGCGTAGGGGGCGATACGGCTTCTACTGTTTCATTTAGAAAGCTCTATAATGCTCATATGATCCACACAGTCACTCTGACAGACTGTAATACATTACAGGAAGCGTAGGGGGCGATACGGCTTCTACTGTTTCACCAGCAAAACGTGTGTTTTGGATACTGGTATGCTTGTCAACCAGTATGACCATGTTGGGTGACCAGCTAAACCAGCATATGTTGTGTTTTGAATGCTGGTATTCTGGTCAACCTGAATGCCTGTGTTGGGTGACCGGATAAACCTGCACCAGACCAGCAGAACCCAGCATATCGCTGCTGTCGGAAGAAAACCTTGTATCTCCATAATAATAGCTTTACAGGAGAAGGAAAAAAGCCTGCTTTACTTTTAATGTGAGTCAATGGAACCAGAATTTTTTCCAAGTCATTTCGGGCTGCTTGTGTTGGTCCATTCATCATGAAATTTACACACGGTGTAAAGGACAACAGGCATTTTCAAATAATGTCAAAACCAGGAAGAAAAACTTGTATCTCCATTTTTCTGCCGAATGCAGCGATATGTTGTGTTTTTTTTTGCTGGTGCGCTGGTCAACCAGTATGACCATTTTGGGTGACCAGCTAAATCAGCACCAGACCAGCATAACCCAGGATAAACAACCCCAGATCAGCTTAGACCAGCGAGGAATGCGTGCTGGTCCGTGCTGGTTTTTGCAGCAGGCTGTTGGTTTTTAGATATTTGTATTTGTAGTAATCAGCCAGCAAAGCGCAGCCTCAATACATCCTCAGAGGCTGCAGGGGGAACAGTCTCAGTGCTCGTGTGCTAGTTTGTCCTGATATATTGAGGAAAGAAAGAAGTGAAGCGCAGTCCTTTCTCTGAGGAAATGAATTTGAAGTGTGCTTTGGAATCCTGGGTTTTGGAGTCCCAATTAGCATCGCTGCTCCCCGAGCCTCAAAGAACTGCGTCCGGTTGTGCTGAAGATCGCGGTGCAGCGCGTTCATCCGGACTTCTGAGCGCTCGGCTGGAGTTCACCCCGTCGCGGTGCCCGCGTGTTTAACATTTCGACTTCTGTCTGGACTGTGGAGACTGAATGACTCTATTGTTCTACCATGAGGGCCAAATAATGAGGTAGTGAGGATTTTCCCCCACGAGGGCCTCTCTCTTTCTCGGAGTCTTTGATCCCGATATCATGTCGACGGTGGAGAGCGTAGATAATGAGTCAGCCCGTGATGGGCACCGGTTTAAAGGCTGAAGTAACGCTAAACCTCCGGCTGCTCCAGTCATATGATACTGTTTTCTCCTGTTAGCAGGAAGCGTTTTTTCATCAGACCTGTCAAAGATGCATGAGAGAACATTGAGCTAATGCATTAGGTAAGTGTTTTTCTCTGCAGTAGACATGTAGGCTCACTACCAGAATGCCAGAACAAGGAACTTATTTAATCTTCAATTGTGTCAGCTGGCTGGGGGGGTGTAGGCTGAATTCCATGGAAACAGAAGTACTGTAATTCCCTATTATGTGATATGGGAAGTAGGGTTTGGGCATAGAACAATGTACTTAAGGAACAGAACCCGAGAGTGTTTTATCACGAAATAACATCACAGCTGTGATCTGGTGGCCGTAGATCATGACAGCCGTGATGTTATTGGTGATAACTCCCCCCTCGAGTGTCTCTACTGCTTTAATACAGCAGTTAAATAAATACAGTAAGAAATGAATAAACTGGCCGTGAACGCGGCGTTTAATATGTTTTAATGTTCAGTTCCTTCCTCCTAATTATAGCTCCTTAACGAGCAGCTCGTTGCTACGTCAGAGTAACGAGCTCCGCCCACTCGCTGCTCAGCCGGCAGTTCGTTCTCCAGCTCCTTACACTAAATTCCCAAACTGTCGTCACCACTGAGCAGCTTTTCAGTCGGCAGCTGTGACAGAAGAACAGCTGAACAACCTGGAATCAGCCAGAAATGAACCCAACACCATTCGCCAGACGTGTCTGATCTTCAGAGTCGGACCAAATCAGACTGAGCCGTAAAACTGACCCAATATCAGGTTCAGCTCAGTTTGGTCAGTTTGTCCAGATCAGTATTAATGTTGTTTTGTTCCAGCCGGTCTGTAAAGCTTCTTACAGCCCGTTTAGTTTGGCGAATGGTGTCGGGTTCATTTCTGGCTGGTTCCAGGTTGTTCAGCTGTTTATAGAAAACACTGTGTCAAAAACTACATAAGCAAATCTATTAGAGATTTCCTTGACAACTAAGCGTCCATAAATCCAAGGAGTCTGTTTTATTGAAGGGCAGCTTTTGCACATGACAACCGGCATAAACCTACATAAACATTTATAAAGGCTTATTCCAACAGCAACCTGGAGCTTGTTGGAATAAGCTTTTATAAAGGTTTATGTAGGTTTGTATCAGTTATCATGAAAGGCTTATGTAGTCATCACACAGCCTTATGAATGCTGCCCTTCAGTAAAGTCAGGTAGAGCCGAACTGTGATAGAAGAGCTAAAGAAGCCTGTAACGGTGGGTGGAGGAAAGACGCCGGGGGCAGGTGTGAAGACGGAGAGCTTTCTTTTATTGCCATTTATACACAATGCAGAACACTTGGCTTTTCAGCCCACAAATTAAGACCAGGCTCACTGGGACTTTTCAGTCCTTTCTTTTCTCTAGTTTAGTTCAGATCAGATCTCACACCTTCACTGGTCTGCTTCTCTCTCAGGGCTCTGCCACCTACTTGAAGGAAGAGATGACAATAAGTAGGCTGGCAGAAACAAGGCACAGGTGAGCATCATCAGCTACTTAGCCTGCTGATTCAGCCAGACCGGCTTCTCCGTCCCGCATTCGACGCTCGGCCACGCCCCCTTCTCCACAAAGCCTTAAATGACTTAAACTGTACTGAGGAGAGCGGTTTCTCAGGATCGCAGCTCCGTTTCATAATCAGAGTAAGCGCGGCTGTGTTGGCAGGAGCAGCGCGTGTGTCCTCATTTGAACAGCTGGAGGATCTGCTGCCTTGGTTGAGTTGTGGAGTGGCATTTTAACCGTAAATGGGATTATCAGCAGCATAAAGCGTGTCTGTTAAAGTAAACCAGACGTATGATTATGAAACAAAAACACGTCTCGAACGTTTAACCCTTAATGCTGAGAAGCAAAAGCTTTGTGTGAACTACTTCTGATTCATAGTTCGTTGAACAGTAAGTGGGGACGTTGCGTGGAAAGTGCAGATGGTAAACGTTTAATCCGTACCACATGGGCTGGAATGCTGGAAGATCCAAATTTTTGGAAAAAGACAGAGCAAAGTCAAAGCAGACTCAAACATGTCCATTCAGAATGTACACCAGTCTGCTTGCAGATGCACCGATCAGGCCTAACATCATGACCACCTCCTCGTTTCTGCGCTCACTGTCCACTTTATCAGCTCCACTTACTGTATAGCTGCACTCTGTAGTTCTACAGTTACAGACTGTAGTCCATCTGTTTCACTGATACTCTGTTACCCTGTTCTTCAGTGGTCAGGACCCCCATGGACCCTCACAGAGCAGGTACTGTTTGGGTGGTGGATCATTCTCAGCACTGCAGTAACACTGACGTGGTGGTGGTGTTAGTGTGTTGTGCTGGTGTGAGTGGATCAGACACAGCAGCGCTGCTGGAGTTTTTAAACACCTCAGTGCTTGACTGAGAACCAAAAACATCCAGCTAGCAGCGTCCTGTGACCCCTGATGAGGATGACCACCACAAACTGTGCAGCAGCAGATGAGCTGTCGTCTCTGACTTTACATCTACAAGGTGGACCGACAAGGTAGGAGAGTCTAATAGAGTGGACAGTGAGTGGACACAGTGTTTAAAAACTCCAGCAGCACTGCTGTGTCTGATCCACTCGTACCAGCACAACACACAACAACACACCAATACGAGAGCATGGTAAAAGGGGGCTAACAACGTATCAGAGAAACAGATGGACTGCAGTCTGTAACTGTAGAACTACAAAGCCACTGCTGTTCTGCTGAAACGGGTGTAGATGATAAAGAAAGCGGCTTCGACTCAAAGCTGGAATCGAACGTGTTCTGCCGCGTTTTGAACTGTAGCGGTTTGGCTAAGCTAACGAGAGCTTAGTTTGCAGGCCAAACGTTCCCCACACCACAGCACAGTCTCGGTTCCAGCTAACTGACGCTCAACCGACGCCTGTTTAGAGGGTATCTGAGAGCTTGGAGTCAAGTGACCGGTGTTGGTGTGACAGAAAGCTGAAATGGAATGTGTTCTGTGGTTAGCGTAGCTCTTAGCCGTCGCTAACTGTGATTCTGAGGTTTTTCTGGCTCTGACTTTTTTATCGTCGCCACCTATAAATGAGTGAAATGTGCTGCTTCGTCTGTTCAGACATGGAATAAAATTGAGCACTGTGGTAGGACTTACTGTCCTCGTCCCTGCCAACCCTCAAATCCAGGCTTCTGAAGGACCACCATCCATCGGAGCATCGGAGCTTTAAGACGGCGCACGTGGGCCGTTCGTGTGCCGAGCGGATGTCCAGGACTGCGATTGCATTAATGTTCTTCACAGAGGGCTAATTGCACTCAGACCGAATGTCCTGCCCCGTTCTCCTAAATAATTCACAGAAGCCGGAAAGTGGCGCATTGCACAGCTGCCCGGATCCATGATCGCTTAACGGGAGGAATCTCACGTGGCGTACCAGGCTGTTTTTTTTTCCTTCTCTCCTACGCATTTATCATCTCGTCTATTCTTTTTTTTACCCCTCTGTTGACGCTCGCGCAACGTTGCTGTGACAGCTCAGCTCGTTCAACTGCTGAGTGAAGAAAATCCGAGAAGAAATGCTGGAATGTCCCCCGGTCAGTTTAAACCATGACGTTTTCCAAACACCAGCTAGCAAACCAGATGTTCTCAGTTTGAATTCTAATACACACATTAAGGGGGTCAATTTAACCAACGAATAATGGGCACATCTGAAAAATGTTACTGAATCTGATATATCAATATAATATTCTTTATGCAGAGTTAATTGGAAGCAAAAAGGTCCTGGAAACGGTGCGGAATTGTGTTAATGGATGCGTTCCACTAAACAAAAACTGCTGAAAGCATCGGGCACTTTTCCACTAAGTGTGTGAGTGAGAGCGCTAACGTGCTAATCTATTATTAATGGGAATGAATGGGTGTCTCTCTGGTTTGGCTATTGATTCCTCATGCTCTACACAGATTGGCTCGACTGATTAGATTCCGCAGTTTCCCTCTAGTCCGTTTTTTTTGCAGGTTTCCGTGTCCACAAAGCAGAATTCCTCTGATGTTTCAATGGAACTGAGTGTGTGAGGTGTAGAGTGATTCAGAGTGGGTTTGGTGTGAAATGGTTCGCTGGGCGTGATAAGAAACCAGGGGTCGCCATGACTACAACACAAAGACAGACATTTTATTTACCATCTAGGACCACCAGAGAAACTAAACGTTTTATATGGAACGTTGATGATGGGAAAATAGTGATAAATCTGAAATAATTGGTTTCTTTGGGGACTATTTTGCCTCACAGCACCCTGCATGTATCCATGCACCATTAATAGATTTTAAGAATACACTTGAGACCAAGACCCTCTCAAAAATATCATAAAACAATGTTTTTTGCATCAGGCAGCATATTTAACAACTTGTAAAGGCAAAAATGCTCTAGACGTCTGGTTCCCATCACCAGCACTGTATACAATTCTGACGGTGCATTTCACACCAAACCACTCTGAATGACTCTGTTTACATCTTAACCAGTGATAAGCCTGTCAGGGGTCAGACCGTATGCCGCACAGTGCATCAACTTGGTCTGCGTGGCCATCGTCCCAGAAGGAAGCCTCTTCTGAAGCTGATGCACAAGAAAGCCCAGAAACAGTTTTCTGAAGACAAGCAGCCCAAGAACTTGGATTACTGGAACTATGTCCTGTTGTCTGACGAGACCTAGATAAACCAGTTTGGCTCAGATGGTGTCCAGCATGTGTGATGGTGCCCTGGTGAGGAGAACCAAGACAACTCTCTTACCTACAGTCAAGCATGGTGGTGGTAGCATCATGGTCTGTAGCTGCATGAGTGCTGCCGGCACTGGGAAGCTGTGGTTCTTTGAGGGAAACATGAATTCCAACATGTTCTGTGACCTTCTGAAGCAGAGCATGATCCCCTCCCTTCGGAAACTGCACCGCATGGCAGTTTTCCAACTCGATAACGACCCCAAACACACCTCCAAGATGACGACTGCCTTGCTGAAGGTAAAGGTGATGGACTGGCCAAGTATGTCTCCAGACCTAAACCCAATGGAGCACCTGTGGTGCGTCCTCAAGCGGAAGGAGGAGGAGCGCAAAGCGTCTAACATCCACCAGCTCCGTGATGTCAGAATATTGATACTTAGAGCACAATCTGGACACGTTCACTGTGAGGTGGACTCAGTTGTGCTGCCAGCTATTTAGACATTAATGTCTGTGTGTTGTTCTTTTCAGAGGACAGTAAATCTGCACTGCTATACAAGCTGCACACTGACCACTTTAACTTATATCAGAGTTTCATTTCTATAGTGTTGTCTCATTATAAAAAAAAAATATATATATATATATATATATATATATATATATACCACATCAAACTCTAGCCAGAATAAGTACCTTTCCCGTGATATAGGCCCTTTCAGTACTTCTAACAGAGTAAATATTACGAGTTTCCACTCACCTGTGGTTACCTGTAGGCTTTGTTTCCCTAAACTTCTTAGCATAGATGTCACAAACTATAAAAATAGCATTCGGCTCTAGAAAATAATTGCTAACGTGTGTTAGGCCACCTGTTCCTGCACCTGTGGGTTTGAGCTAGCTAATGTGAAAGGACCGTGACAGCGGCAGAGCCACCTGGGAGGTCAGGGTCTGCTCTCATTTCCCCACTGACCTTCGACCAGTCATCTCAGCAAAGACTCTCCAAGCGTGAAGTAACCCTAAAGGCCTGAAACATCACCCTTCAAAGCACAAACGAGGTAGCACAAAGAGACCTAGACCTTTGAGGTGAGCGTCTGAAGATCTGCCGGAGTCGAGAGACGCTGGAGAAAGTTGCCATCAACCAGTAGCCGTGCAGTTTCAGCCTTGCTGATGCTGATAACAGAGACCGATATGCAAATGAGCCTGCAATCACAGTGTTGTGACCCGTGTGTTGTGAGCATCCTGACCAATCAGAGTCTGAGATTCTGGGGGTGATGAATCAAGGTGTTCGTATCAATAATGCACGGTAGTCTTTAACCATGTCACACAATTGATTGACCAAAGGGTTCTTTGCATTATGAAAGGGTTCTTCAGATTGATGGAGAATGTGCTGTAGATGGTTCTTTATAGAACCTTTTCAAAAAGGGTTCTATACAGCACCCAGAAAGGTTCTTCTGATGATACAAGCTTGACATTGTCACAATAAAAGAACCTGTTTGGGTGCTATGTAGAACCCTTTTTGGAAAGGTGACTCTTTAACCATGTCAATTCAGTTCTATGTAGAATTTTATTCTTTAATAAAGTACCCTTGAAGAGCCAAATCCAATAAAGGTACATCATTTTGGTTAAAATAACGCAGGGTTGTCTTTAACCATGCTGCATTATTGATTCACTAATGTTTGCGAGGTGTACTGCAAATCCCTGCTTAGAACTTTCTGTGACCGGTTATTTTACTTTTCGGGATATTAAGGCCATCAATATTGGGAGAGTTTGTTCTAGTCTAGCAGCAAAAAGGCAGAATGTAAGAGTAGCAGGCCAATAAATGATTAAGCAAGTAAAAGCAACTAAATGGTAATGATCATATAGCAACAAACCGCAATAATGAGTTCCCTTCTTAAGAGAACCATTTAAAGTACTGTGTAAAACTCTTAGGCACCCAAGACAATTATAGAATATTAATTTTATATATATATATATATATATATTATTTTTTTTTAAATAGTGATTTTTCTGGATGTTGTTGTGTGTGTTTACCCATCTCCAAGCTTCTCCTCGAGGAAGTCCAGTATTATATGTAGTTAAAAAGCAGCTCCTGGTTTGACCAATCAGTGCTCAGTAAATTGAGCTCATGATGTAATTGATGATATTAACGAGTCTCTGTGGCGGCTGTGAAGGTGTCCAGGAAAAATATGGACCCGAGAAATTCTTGTTACTGTTTATAGTTTTTCTGTTTATCTGAATTATGAATACGACTTTATTCTGATGTATATTGTGATAAACTCACTGCTGAGGTCAACTGGTTAAACATCTGCTTAGATGCCTGAAAATGAGACTTATACTCATAGACCCTTTACGTTATGTAAAAAAGGTCTTTAAACCTTTAAAAGGTTCTTCACATTTAAACTGAAAGATTCCATAAGTAACCAGAAGTATCTATGGCAACGTTCAAAGAACCATTTTTGGCTTGTACCTCCTGTTTAGCAGGTCGAAGTTTCTCCACAAGTGGGTGCTGTTCACACTTTGAGATGTTCTTTGCATCGGAGATAGTATATGTCTTAGTTTAAGAGAAGGAAAAAGGGAGAGAATATTAGAAAGAAATCACTGAGGAGCTGAAAGACATGGATTAATATTTGCGTAAGTTTAATAGCTACAGTTATATGCAAAATTGTGCAGGTAAAATTTCATTTTTCCAGCAAATGTCAGTGACGGTTTCTATTGGTTTGCAGAGTTTAACACAAACATTAACAATAAAAGATAAAACATTACATGCTGTAGCTTTCGCACAGGCCATATTTCATGTTTTTTTTTTTGTTTTCCAGGATCATAAATTTGAATTTGACCATAAATTCGGTGTATTAAAATGTGGAGTAGTGTGTTTTCTTTTTTTTTTCACTTGTAAAATCAACCAAAGTCTGAGTGAACTCAAACTTTTCTATACAGCAGTACAAGTATCTGTTACAGCTGGCAAGCAGTTCATTCAAGAGCTTATTTGATCCACTGTGGCCTTGCATGTTTTCTAGGTTAGTGGTAAGTTCTCTTGGCTCCTTAATGGTCAGTCTGGGCTTCTTAATGAGGGAAAGGCCAACCGAGCGAGCTCTAGCCTGAGGTCGGAGGTTGCGGCAGAGGACGGCAGTGTGTGTAAGCAGATTAATCCTCTGAGGGGTTATTAATGCGCTTTGTGAGGACGTGTGTGTGTGTGTGTGTGTTCGCCATCATCACCCAGCGATCCTTTAAGAGCTCCTTCTCCCCGGAAATGCTGCTCCTCCATTCATGCGTGGCTTCTGCTTAAACTCTGGTCTTTCTCGGTTGTTTTGCGGGCTTTAATTTAAAACATGTGCCTGGATGAGTTTAATGCCCCCTGATCCTCTGCCTTAATGGAGCAAAGGGGGGCAGGGGGAACTCCGCTTGCTGATGAAGTCTAATAGAAATGGCCTGACAGATGTTGGGAAAGGACTCTTGGAAGTCAGAATGATGCTAATCAGATTGAGAGGCTTTGAAGTCTCCATGGCTCACACAAACGCACATATGGGTACACATTACATACACAAACACCCCCCTCCCCCCATCCCAACAGACATGCATGCATATTCATATAGGCAGCACATGCTCACACACCACAGCCACTCCGGTCCAAGTTATAGTTGGATTGTGTGGCATTTCTCCTCGAAAGCCGTTAGGGAGGTTTATCTTGCTCTTGAAGGTGCTCAGTATACCTACACGGGGGGGCAGTCGTGGGCTGGAGGTTAGGGAATCAGCCGGAAGGTCGCCGGTTCGATCCTCTCAGCTCACAGTCCATGACTGAAGTGCCCTTGAGCAAGGCACCTAACCCCCAATTGCTCCCTGGGTGCCGTGGATAGGGCTGCCCACTGCTCCGGCCAAGTTTGCTCACTGCCCCCTAGTGTGTGTGCATGTGGGCGTCTCACTGCATGGATGGGTTAAATGCAGAGGTCTTAATTTCACAGTGTGCAAACACAGAGATGAATGGTTGTTAATTCAGTTCATGAAGTGCGTCCTGTAAATAACCTTCCAGTGTCCAAAAATTGGTCACTGTGTTTTGGCAAAATTTTCCTCTTTTGATGCCGAATGAAAGGTCCTAATCTTGGGTAGCGCTTACATAAGCAGCTTCCTCACCAATCACAAGGCTGATTTGGTTTGCCCCGCCCACACAGCTTCAACAAAACTGTGTTCCCTTGTGGAAACTTACATGGAGAAAGCTAACCACCAAGCGAAAGCCTACACTCTTAAAAAAAGAAGGGTTTGTTAGTGAACAAAATGGTTCTATATTGAGAACACTCAATAAGCATGATGATTAAGGGGTTCTTTGCATCATGAAATTGTTCATCAGATTAATGGAGAATGTGCTGTAGAACCTATTCGAAGACAGTTCTACATAGGCCCCAAAAAGGTTCTTCTATTGTTATGAGCTTGACATTATAACAATAGAAGAACCTTTTTTTGGTACTATATACACTGTTCAAAAAGTTTCTACAGCACAATCTCAATTAATCTGAAGAACAATTTCATGATGCAAAGAACCCCTTAATCATTACGTTCTTTGAGTGTTTATAGAACCATTTTCTTTACTAAAGCAATTAGGGAGGTTAATCTCGCTCTTGTAGGTGCTGAGTATACATGCATGAAGTGCGTCCTGTAAATAAGCTTCCAGTGTCCAATAATTTTCCTATTTTGGTGCCAGTTGGGAGATTCTAGTCTCGAGTATCTTCCTCAGCAATCACAAGGCTGATTTGGTTTGCCCCGCCCACACAGCTTCAACAAAACTGTGCTCCCTTATGGAAACTTACATGGAGAAAGCTAACCACCAAGCGAAAGCCTACACTCTTAAAAAATGTGGTTCTTTAAGGGCTCTTTAGTGAAGAAAGTGGTTCTATACAGAACCCTTTGCGTGATTAAGGGGTTCTTTAATTCATGAAAGGGGTTTCCAGATTGACTGAGATGGCCGTGTATAGACCAGGGTTCTATATACCACCCAAAATGGTTCTTCTAGAAACATCTGTGTATAGAGCTATATCTGCTGTATACAGCCCTTTAAAGAGGTTCTACATTTCTAAAAAAGATGGTTCTTTAAAGGTTTCTTTTTTAAAGAAAGAACCATTAACACTCAAATATTGTAATGATTAAAGGGTTCTTTGCGTCATGAAATTGTTCTTCAGATTAATGGAAAATGTGCTGTAGAAACTTTTCGAAGGCGGTTCTGTATAGCACCCAAAAAGGTTCTTCTATTGTTACAAGCATGACATTATAACAAAAGAAGAACCTGTTTGGGTGCTGTATAGAACTCTTTCCAAAAAAAAAGTTCTACACTCTTAACAAAGAAGGTTCTTTAGGGGTTTTTAGTAAAGAAAATGGTTCTGTAAATAACCATGAACTCTCAAAAAACACATTGCATGATTAAGCGGTCCTTTGCGTCATGAAAGTGTTCTTCAGAGTGGTGGAGAATGGACTGCAGATGGTTTTATATGTAGCACACAAAAAGGTTCTTCTATTGTTACAAGCTTGACAGTTGAAGTACCTGAAGCAAACACCAGTCTTGGCTGATGGGCTACAGTTGGACTTTCTATACGAATGTAATGTATAATATCTAGTCAATAATCAAGTCTATTTAAGATCAGCTAACAATTATGACACATATATGGTTTATGATGATTAAGCCGTTGCAAATTGGTGTACATAAGCTTCTATTACTTAGCCTCGTGCTACTTCAGACTCCAGACATGTCTTGGCTGATCGACTGCACTTGTAGTGTTTATGTAAGTTTGAATTGTTACAAAACTGCTTTTAGCATCCAGCAGAAATGCTGTGAGGAGATTCCTGAAGCCGTGGGAGTGCCTCCCCCCAACCCCCACCCCACCCCACCCCACCGCCCCTCCTGTGGACGTTAGCTCGGATAAAAGTGACAGGAAGTGCTTTCACGGGGATCTGCATTGCTCCGCTGTGCCAATCAAGCCCGTCTCCAGGGGAACTGGCGCGTAAATGTCAATTAAATGTCAGGCTGGCCAGTAGTCCAAAGGGTCAGAGGGGTCCGATTGGTACACTCTGGATTAGATTTTACGACGGACACACACACACACACACACACACACACACACACACACACACACACACACACACATAAAGTTTTACTGAGGTTGTTAACATCTCCACAGATAGCGCCCCACTGAGGGTTGCGTCCTGCAGCAAGGGCCGAACTGCACCGCCTCCAGCCGCCTGTCCTTATCAGTAACGCTGCGGTGGTGTTCAGCATGGGGGTCTCGGGATCGCCAGACAGCAGTGTAGTCAGTGCAGGAGAGGTAGTTGTACTGGGGCTATTGAGCAGGTGGCGAGGGATTGTGGGGGTGCATGGAGCCATGGCAACTAACGGTCCATATACATTAATATCCATATACATTAATATCCCATAGGCCTGCTAGCGTTCCCAGTAGACCTTGTAGCTAAGCTAATAATATACTTCATATACTATTTGCCTACAGTCGCCGCGGCTGTTTTTATTAGGAGATATGTCAAGAGAAAAGTCTCGATCGGTTTGCCGTACTGTTCTCGGCTATAATGTATAATACAGCTGTGCTTTATTGTCTTCAGGTGATGACAGACCTGAAAGAGGAAGCGCTTGGCTGCCCAGGTTCAGATACAGAGGGAAATATAATTACTGGGGGGAATTACAGTGTGGGATTTTAGAGTATCAGAGATGAGTTGTAGCTAAGCTGATAATATATATTACAGTGCCAAAAGTTTTCACTCACCCATCCAAATCGCTGGATTCAGGTGTTCCAGTCACTTCCGTGGCCACAGGTGTATAAAGCCGAGCCCCTCGGCCTGCAGACTGCTTCTACAGACATTAGTGAAAGAATGGGTCGCTCTCAGGAGCTCAGTGAATTCCAGCGTGGTGCCGTGATCGGACGCCACCTGTGCAGCAAGTCCAGTCGTGAAATTTCCTCACTACTAAATATTCCACAGTCCACTGTCAGTGGGATTATAACAAAGTGGAAGCGATTGGGAACGACAGCAGCTCAGCCACGAAGTGGTCGGCCACGTAAAATGACAGAGTGGGGTCACCAAGTTACATCACCAAGCGCAGTGCAAAGCGTGGAATGCAGTGGTGTAAAGCGCCGCCACTGGACTCTAGAGCAGTGGAGACGTGTTCTCTGGAGTGACCAATCACGCTTCTCCGTCTGGGAATCAGATGGATGAGTCTGGGTTTGGCGGTTGCCAGGAGACGGTACTTGTCTCACTGCATTGTGCCGAGTGTAGAGTTTGGTGGAGGGGGGATCATGGTGTGGGGCTGTTTTTCAGGAGTTGGGCTCGGCCCCTTAGTTCTAGTGAAAGGAGCTCTTAAAGCTTTAGCCCCAAGAAATTTTGGACAATTTTATGCTTTTAGCACGTTTGACCGTTGCTGCCAGTTTCATATGGATGGATAATACAAATTGTTGCTGCAGGTTTTATGATTGATTAGAGCATTTTCTGAGATTGAGAACCAGGAACCTTTATTTTAGCAGAATATATGGTTGTTTTTGTTCAATTATGGTCACCAGTGCCATGTTCTTGGTGTGTTTGGTAGCTGTTGCCTAGTACAGAGGAATTCGACTGATTTTTCTAAATCTCTGCATCACTAAATGACTAAGATACAAATAAAAGTCTTTCAAAGTGTTTTTTATTGGCCAGAAGTGTTTACCATGGTGGTGATAGGAACCAGACGACTGAAGACTCTAAAGCTGAGAGGTGTTTTTTATTGTGCTCGTACAATCTCAGAAGACTCGTGTAGGTTCTCTGGTGGTTCTGGATGGTAAATAAAACGTCTATATCTGTGTTGCAGTCATGGTGACCCCTAGTTCCTATCACCACCACTGTAAAGAAATCCGAACCATTTCACACCAAACCGCTGAGAATGTTGAAAAATGAGTGGAGTTCCCCTTTAGTGTTTAGCTCAAGGGTAAATCAGCCCCATCTCCACTCATGTCTCCTTATCAGAAGCATGCTGTAGATGATTTAACACTCACAGGGCTGCTCTCCAGCACTCCAGCACTCCAGCGCTGCTCTAACAGGCACTACGTTATGTTAACTAGCTATTGATTTTGTTTTCCATGCCGTGGCCTCGGCTCTTTTCCATTAGTGGATATATAAAGCGAAAAGGCTCGATCACACGCTGTGTTGCTCTCAGCTGTAATGTCATGTGTGCTGCACTGCGTCCCTCACGCATTCGTTTCTGCATTGTTGAGCCTTCCGATACAACAGTGTGATCTATTCCCCCTCATTGTGTGGCTCGCAGTGGCGGTTACAGTATGTGCTCGATTTTAATGGGATCGCTTATCAGAAGATTATCAGCCTTGTAACACGTAAGGAAGTTCTATGATCACAGCTGTGCTTTTTTCCTCCTCAGGTGATGTCAGAGCTAAAAGAGGAAGCGCTTGGCTGCGCAGGTTCCGATACAGAGGGAAATTACTGAGGGAAATATAATTACTGGGGGAAATTACGGTGCGGCATTTTGGCGGAGAGGGGCTGAGGAGATGCTCCCAACAGGCTGCTTGTTTGAAGAGGAAAGAGGAAACTAGTGATGCACTGATCCAATTTACAGGGTCAGCATTGGCAACGTAGACCTGATTAACAGGCCTGAAGTCGATCAGAAGCACCGTCGGTACTGTTTTCTGGTCAAGGTTGTTAAATGAATGTCATTTAGTAGACGCTCTTGTGCAGAGTTCACTAATAGGTGGACCGCGGTCCGAGTCTGGACCCAGGCGCTGTCCTATGCGGACCTGGACCTGTAGTATAATCGATAAACTATGGAGAATTGTTTAATTTCGACAGGGTGGTCTTATTTTAATCGGCGTAGCTTTTCTAGTCATTATGGTAGCTTTAGCAGCCCGGGAGACTCACAGACCAATCACATGCACTGTAAATATGACACGTGACACTACTCAGCCAATCAGATCTGTGCATTGCGGTGAGCACTGAAATCGAGTGAGTGACGCCACACAGGGGAGAAACGAGGAGAGAAACAGCAGTCAGAGAAGAAAGTGAGTCAGAGGGAAGTTATTCAACATGACGTGATCTAAAGAGAGGAAACTGATGGTAAATACTGGTGAAATCTGACCGAACTGGACTTTATTTGATCTGATATTCAGTAAATGTTGTTGAAATCTGACCGAACTGGACTTTATTTGATCTGATATTCAGTAAATGTTGTTGAAATCTGACCGAACTGGACTTTATTTGATCTGATATTCAGTAAATGTTGTTGAAATCTGACCAAACTGGACTTTATTTGATCTGATGTTCAGTAAATGTTGTTGAAATCTGACCGAACTGGACTTTATTTGATCTGATGTTCAGTAAATGTTGTTGAAATCTGACCGAACTGGACTTTATTTGATCTGATATTCAGTAAATGTTGTTGAAATCTGACCGAACTGGACTTTATTTGATCTGATATTCAGTAAATGTTGTTGAAATCTGACCGAACTGGACTTTATTTGATCTGATATTCAGTAAATGTTGTTGAAATCTGACCGAACTGGACTTTATTTGATCTGATATTCAGTAAATGTTGTTGAAATCTGACCAAACTGGACTTTATTTGATCTGATGTTCAGTAAATGTTGTTGAAATCTGACCGAACTGGACTTTATTTGATCTGATGTTCAGTAAATGTTGTTGAAATCTGACCGAACTGGACTTTATTTGATCTGATATTCAGTAAATATTGGTGAAATCTGACCGAACTGGACTTTATTTGATCTGATATTCAGTAAATATTGTTGAAATCTGACCGAACTGGACTTTATTTGATCTGATATTCAGCTGTCGACTGTATAAGATGCTGATATTCCTACTCGGCTACTTCAGTAAACAGTACATGTCACTGAATCATGACACAAGTTACACATGATGTTCCCGGAACCTTCGCTTGAGGAAATTTTCTCTGACTGGACCTTATTGGCTTTTAATTTAAGACCGCTGATCTAGAACAATATCATTTTTAAATGTGCATGTAATAAACACTGGTTCATAATAATGATGGGCGTTTTGGTCCGATTTGGTATCGGAGTTTGTAAGTCATTGAAAAAACACCCTCCTGTGAGAAGAAAAATCCTGACGCGTCCAAAAAATCCAAAATATTCCTAATAATACTATTACTAATAGTTCTAATAGTACTAACCTCACTAATACATTCATATAAACAACATTGCACTTATTGTATGTTGCATGTTTAAAGAACCCTTTGCATGATTGAAAGGTTCTTTGCATCGTTAAATGGTTTTTGTTTTTCAGATTGGTGGCGGTAGTGCTCTAGATAGACCTTTGTGGTTCTATTTAGCACCGGAAAGGGTTCTTCTATTGTAACACGCTTGTATCATAACCAATTTTCAAGGTTCTATATAGAACCGTATACCACACATTCCTCATGCATCCCACATCCCACAATGCAAAGAACCCTTTAATCATACAAAGTGTTCTGAGTGTTCATGGTTCTGTTTAGAACCATTTTCTTTGCTAAAGAACCCTTGAAGCACCATTGTTTATAAGAGGGCAGCGTGTAACCATCTCAGCCGAGGTACATTGGGCTCTGCGGTATGTTTATGCTATGGAGCACGTGTGCTGGAGCAGAGCGCTGGTACCGAATCGGTACTTGGCATCATTCCATACCCCGAGCTCAAATATCAGAACCAGATATCCGTACCGGTTTATCTGTGCAGTAAATGGTTCAGGTATGGTTCAGCAGTTAAAGGCAGTCTTGTCTGTCAGGTTACGGCCCACACAGGCACAACGGTACATAGATAAACAGGTTTATTGCAGTTATTTATAATATACATAGGTAAAGATACGAAGCCCCAAGGCTCATCTGCATTGTTTCCTTTGTTGCTCTGTGCTTTGTCTTTGAGTTAATCGAGTTAATTTGAGTTAATTTTGTCGTTTTTCAGTTTTTGACATAATGTGAAAGGGCCTGTTGCTATTTACATTGTGTGTAAATTTCATGAGGAATGGACTAAAAGAAACGGCCCAAAATGACTTGGAAAGACGTCTGGTTCCATTGACTTACATTAAAAGTAAAGTAGGTTTTTTCCTTCTCCTGTAAAGTTACTATTTTGGAGATACAAGGTTTCCTTCCAACAGCAGCGATATGCTGGTTACACGATCAATTCAGTTAATTTAACATCATCACCGTCCGTAACGCAGCACGTCTTGATTAGCGTTACTTTCCATTTTTAAATGCTGCTTTTCAAATGTTTGAAATGTGTAATAAATGTCTCTTATGATATTTCAGATGTCACCGATGAACTCCGTCCATTAGGCCTGTCAAACGTTTCGAGCCTAATGACTTTACATTCATCTAAAAATTGCTGTTAATAAGAAAAATTTTACACTTTTTTTTAAAACTTTACAGGAGAAGGAAAAAACATGCTCCGCTTTTAATGTAAGTCAATGGAACCAGAATTTTTTCCAAGTCATTTTGGGACATTTCTTTTGGTCCGTTCATCATGAAATTTACACACGGCGTAAAGAACGACGTGTATTTTCAAGTTACGTAGAAAACTGGAAAACAGCAAAATTTGAGATGTGAGGTTTTGTTTCATCAGCAGTGATATTTCTCTTCAGCACTCAGTTTCATGCTCATCAAAGTGCCTTTATCGATGTGAAGAGCAGGTTTTGCCTAAAGAGTGCTAAACTATTGTTAAAATCACATATGATGCTTTATTCCCACTAATAACGGGCGCAGACATGGGCTTGCTTGATTAGTTTACCTCTAAATAAGCCTGATTAGGCTTTAATCTGTTCACTTACAGGAACCTGAGAAAGAACACATGCTCATTTGTGTTCAAAACCGGTTGAAAAGCTGGACGTCTGGCCTGTTCTTGCGTCACCTGGCTGGTGGCGCTGATGGAAGCGGTTGCGTGTTGTTGTTTGTGTCGTATCCGGGCGATGGAGGCTCTGGGCGTGGGAGCTGCTCTCTATGCAAACCGTTCAGCGCCCGATCGACATGCTGTAACTTGGTCTGGTCAAAACAAAAAACCTGTTTAGCCACTGCGTCTGACAGCAGCCCACACTAGCACAGGTTCCGCTTGTTTTTCTCAAACATGAGCACTTCTTTTGAGCCCAAAGCTCCCACTCCCTGCATTAAGCAGTGCGCTGTTGTTGGCACTGCACTACCTTTAAAGGTGCATGTTTTTGGGAAAGGTTTAGGTGCTTCCTGAAAGGTAACTCCACTGATCTTTCAGAATTTCTCCATAATTAAGTGGCTTAGATGTAAACAGAGCGGTTCAGAGCGGTTTGGTGTGAAACCGCTCCGTTCTAGAAGTCAGAGCTGCTCACAGTGGTGGTGATAGGAACCAGACGTCCTGCTCTAAAAGCTCCTCACAGAAAGTCCCTACGTGAAATGGTTATGAGTTCACTGAGACATGTTATGTGGTAGTTTTGAAAACATTTTGGCCTTAAACTCCATTCATGGTGGAGGGATACGTAATACGCAGGGTGTGGTGGGAAAAAAATAGTCCCCAAAGAAAACCTATTCTTCCCAGTTTTTTTTTTCCATTATCAGCATAACGTATAAAAGCTCAGAAGACTCGTGTAGTTTCACAGGAGGTCTTGGATAGTAACTGAAATGGCTTTATTTGTGTTGTAGTCGTGTCCCCTCCAGTTTGATAGGAATGGAGTGAGTTAAATTGGTGTTATTAAAATAATAAACAAATAAACAACACAAGCAAAGCATCGTTTACATTTTCATTTGCCGATGATAGACGCCTTTCCACCAGGACTTGCTAATAGATACTAAAGATCAGTTTATACTGTAGTTTGGGAAGTCGTCAATAAAACAGGCTTCATTTCAAATTACCGTCACGCTTAATGAAGCACTTAAGGTGGTGACATTCATCCAACCGGTATAGTTAGTTTGATTTATGTGTGCTCTCCTCAGGCTGTCTTAAAGCTTTAGATCAGCCAAACATTCAGATTTACACAGTTTTGCACTGAAGCTTTGAGGCTAATGTAGGAAGCTTATACCCCACCAATTAGCATGATGCTAACGGCATGCATCACACTGAACTGTCACTTTAATATGAGAGCACAACTCAAGACATAACATCTCTCTCTCTCTCTCTCTCTCTCTCTCTCTCTCTCTCTCCCTCTCTCTCTCCATCCTTCTTTCTCTGCTAGGTTTGCCAAGTTTCATCAAGACTCCTGAGGATCAGACGGGAATTTCTGGTGGCGTGGCGTCGTTTGTCTGCCAGGCCGTGGGGGAGCCCAAACCCCGGATAACATGGATGAAAAAGGGGAAGAAAGTCAGCTCTCAGAGATTTGAGGTACCCTCCAAACACATCCTAACGACCTCTCCTTCACTGTCCCCGCCATCCCTCTTCACTCTGATCATACCTTCTGCCTTTTATTTCTCAAATATCACTCAGAGATAGATCACTAACTCAGCCTAAAACTTGAAGATAAATCACTAAATGGGCCGAAAATGCAAAGCTAGATCACTAAATCAGCCTAAAACGCAAAGATAGGTCACTAAGTCAGCCTAAAAGGCAAAGATAGATCACTAAATCAGCCTAAAACGCAAAGATAGGTCACTAAATCAGCCTAAAACGCAAAGCTAGATCACTAAATCAGCCTAAAAGGCAAAGATAGATCACTAAATCAGCCTAAAACGCAAAGATAGATCACTAAATCAGCCTAAAACGCAAAGATGGATCACTAAATCAGCCTAAAACGCAAAGATAGGTCACTAAATCAGCCTAAAACGCAAAGCTAGATCACTAAATCAGCCTAAAACGGAAAGATGGATCACTAAATCAGCCTAAAACGCAAAGATAGATCACAAAGTCAGCCTAAAAAGCAAAGATAGATCACTAAGTCAGACTAAAAAGCAAAGCTAGATCACTAAATCAGCCTAAAATGGAAAGATGGATCACTAAATCAGCCTAAAAAGCAAAGCTAGATCACTAAATCAGCCTAAAATGGAAAGATGGATCACTAAATCAGCCTAAAACGCAAAGCTAGATCACTAAATCAGCCTAAAAGGCAAAGATAGATCACTAAATCAACCTAAAACGCAAAGATAGATCACTAAATCAGCCTAAAACGCAAAGATAGATCACTAAATCAGCCTAAAACGCAAAGCTAGATCACTAAATCAGCCTAAAACGGAAAGATGGATCACTAAATCAGCCTAAAACGCAAAGATAGATCACTAAGTCAGCCTAAAAAGCAAAGATAGATCACTAAGTCAGACTAAAAAGCAAAGCTAGATCACTAAATCAGCCTAAAATGGAAAGATAGATCACTAAATCAGCCTAAAAAGCAAAGATAGATCACTAAGTCAGACTAAAATGGAAAGATAGATCACTAAATCAGCCTAAAAAGCAAAGATAGATCACTAAGTCAGACTAAAAACCAAGATAAATCACAAAATCAGCCTAAAACTCAAAGATAAATCACTAAATCAGCCTAAAACTCAAAAATAGATCACTAAATCAGCCTAAAATGCGAAGACAAGTCACAAAATCTGCATAAAAAGAAAAGATGCATTTAATTTGGCTTAAAATACACAGATAGATCACTAAATTACCCAAAAAAGGATAAAGCACACTAAATTGGCCAAAAATGCTGAATTAGCCCAAATAGAAATGATAAATTACTACATTGCCTGAAACACGAAGATAAATCACTGAATTAGCCCAAAAAGAAAGAATAAATAAATAAATCAGCCTCAAAAAGAAAGAATAAATCACTCAATCAAACTGAAACACAAAGGTAAACCAGTAAATCAGCCCAACCGTCAGACGCTTATGCCAGCTGTACGCAATAAAGAGATGCTAAATCTTCTGAGTTTCTGTGTTTTTATGTGTAAGAATGTAGAAAATTCTCTCCTCGGGATGTTTGGGTACTGTCCATTTAGAAAATGTGGCAATGCCCATTGCTCCACTGAATGAAGTGTTTTCCCGGTGAATAAAATGTGTTACATGAACACAGTTTTGTCTTTCGGGTCACTTCCGACAATAACAGTGCTGATGTAATACATTCTAGTCTAGAGGAAATGAAGGACACAGAGTCCAGTCAGGTAATGGCCTGTGTCCTCCTGCACTGCTTTTTCCATTTCCAAGTCTCCACACCTCCTCGGCTGCCTCAGCGTGCCGTCTCTAGCCGGAGCGAGCGCTGTAGGCCTGTTCCGAGTGTGTGATGACCACGTGATGGTTCGGGTCAGCAGGGAGGCCCATTATTTCCCAGTGGGGTGGGGGGGGAGTGCAGCTTCAAGAGGGATCTCTCGACAAGTAACCTTCGAAAGAGGGCCGTTCATGCTGGCCCTCTTCTACCTCATTTCCTACTGTCCGCATAGAGACGCTGCCCAGAACCGTCTCGGCATCTCGTACGCGCCTCTCAGATCCCACCACCGCTGTGCCGACGCCGTGTTAGAAGAGCTTTTGGGTTGATGTCCATCCCAGTAGTTGCCATCGCCTTCAGTTTGTGAGGCTTGCAAAGGAACATACACCAATCAGGCATAAGGTTATTGATTATGACTTACTATTGATCCACTTACTGTATAGCTGGACTTTGTAGTTCTACAGTTACAGACTGTAGTCCATCTGTTTCTCTGATACTCTGTTACCCTGTTCTTCAGTGGTCAGGGCCCCCATGGACCCTCACAGAGCAGGTAGTGTTTGGGTGGTGGATCATTCTCAGCTCTGCAGTAAAACTGACGTGGTGGTGGTGTTAGTGTGTGTTGCGCTGGTCTGAGTGGATCAGACACAGCAGTGCTGCTGGAGTTTTTAAACACTGTGTCCACTCACTGTCCACTCAGACACTCCCTAACATCTCCGTCCACCTTGTAGATGTAAGGTCAGAGACGACAGCTCATCTGCTGCTAGTTTGTGTTGGTCATCCTCTAGTCCTTCATCAGTGGTCACATGTTTTTGGTTGGTGGACTGTTCTCACTCGAGCAGACTATGTGTGATATATACAGTTAGGTCCAGAAATATTTGGACAGTGACACAATCTTCATGATTTGGGCTCTGCATGCCACCACATTGGATTTGAAATGAAGCAACCGGGATGCAGTTTAAGTTTAGAATTTTAAGTTTAATTCAAGAAGTTGCGCAAAAACATCCTATGAAATGTTTAGGAATTGCAACCATTTTTCTTCAAAGCCTCCTCATTTCAGAGGCTCAAAAGTAACTGGACAAATTAACTTCACCGTAAATAAAATGTTCATTTTTACTACTTTGATGAGAATCCTTTGCAGGCAATGACCACCTGAATTCTGGAACTCATGGACATCACCAAACGCTGGGTTTCCTCCTTTGTGATGCTTTGCCAGGCCTTTACTGCAGCCGTCTTCGGTTGTTGCTTGTTTGTGGGTCTTTCTGCCTTAAGTTTCGTCTTTGTCTTGTTTCACAGTAAGTTTTGGCTCATTGTCCATCTGCACTGTGAAGCAACATCCAATCAACCTTGCTGCATTTGGTTGAATCTGAGCAGAAAGTTTATCCCTGTACACGTCAAAGTTCACCCGGCTGCTTCTGTCTTCGGTCACATCATCAGTAAACACTAGTGACCATTGGAAGCCGTGCATGCCCATGCCATCACATTGCCTCCACTATGTTTTACAGACGATGTGGTGTCCTTTGGATCATGAGCCGTTCCAAGCCTTCTCCAGACTTTCTTCTTCCCATCATTCTGGTACAGGTTGATCTTAGTTTCAACTGTCCAAAGAATGCTGTTCCAGAAGTTCCAGGCTTCTTTAGATGTTTTTTGGCAAAGTCTAATCTGGCCTTTCTATTTCTGAGGCCTCGTGGTGAACCCTCTGTATCTGCTCTCAGAGAGTCTTCTCTTTATGATAGACTTAGATACTGATACACGTGCTTCCTGGAGGGTGTTCTTCACTTGGGTGGATGTTGTGAAGGGTTTTTCTTCACCATGGAAAGGATTCTGCAATCATCCACCACTGTTGTCTTCCGTGGACGTCCAGGCCTTTTTGACTTCCCGAGCTCACCAGTGGCTCTTTTTTCCCCAGAATGTACCAAACTGTTGATTTGGCCAGTCCTAAAATTTATGCTCTCTCTCTGATGGATTTCTTCTTTTTTTTCAGCCTAATGATGGTCTGCTTCACTTCCATTGAGAGCTCCTTTGACCGCATGTTGTGGGTTCACAGCAACAGCTTCCAAATGCAAATGCCACACCTGGAATCAACTCCAGACCTTTTACTTATCTAATTG
Source organism: Pygocentrus nattereri (assembly GCF_015220715.1). Taxonomy (NCBI): domain Eukaryota; kingdom Metazoa; phylum Chordata; class Actinopteri; order Characiformes; family Serrasalmidae; genus Pygocentrus; species Pygocentrus nattereri. Next base: position 3,929,443 of record NC_051229.1, read on the forward strand.
ATGATGGATTAATGAAGGAATAACCCATGCAGCCCACGAAATAGCTTTTGAGATAATTGTCCAATTACCTTTTGGACCCTTGAAAAAGAGGCAGCTACATATTAAAGAGCCATAATTCCTAAACCCTTCCTCCAACTGGGATGTGAATACCCTCAAATTAAAGCTGAGAGTCTGCACTTTGAGCTCATATTCATTATACAACTGTATCTTGAATATGTTTTGGTAAACAGCTAAAATAGCAAAACTTGTGCCACTGTCCAAATATTCTGGGCTTAACTATATATATATATATATATATATTTATGATAGCAAGCTGAGTGGTCTTTAGCCCAGTGGACACAGTGTCCATGATTTCCAAAAAGAGTTTTATATGTTGATTCGTTGGACCACAGGACACTTTTCCACTTCCCCTCAGTCTATTTTAATGAGCTCTGGCCCAGAGAAGGTGGCAGCGTTTCTGGATTCCATTTGTATTTGGTTTCTTCTTTGTGTTTTAGAGTTTTAACTTGTATTTGTGGATGCAGTGACGAACTGTTTCACAGACAGTGGTTTTCAGAAGTGTTTCTGAGCCCATGCAGTGATTTCCACTACAGAATCATACCTGTGTTTAATCCAGAGCTGCCTGAGGGCCCAAAGATCACGGCCAGTTAATACTGGTTTTTGGCTTCGTCCCTTACATGCAGAGATTTCTCCAGATTCTCTGAGTCTTTTAATGTTATCATGTTCCGTAAACGTTATTCTTTAATTTGATGCACTATTTGATGGTGCAGTCTTTCAGAGCGGTGAACCCCTCCTCCTCTTTACTTCTGAAAGACTCCGCCTCTCTGAGGTGCTCTCTTATACCCAGCCATGTTACTGACCTGTTGCCAGTCAACCACCAGGTGTTTTCTTAGCATTACACAATTTTACCAGCATTTTGTTGCCCCATGCCAACTTTTTGGAACATGTTGTTGGCATCAAATTCAAAATGGGCAAATATTTTTCAAAAAACGATAAAATTTCTCAGTTTCAGCATTTGATGTGTCGTCTTTGACGCATTTTTAATTAATTATAGGGTTTAAATGATTTGCACATCATTGCATTTTGTTTTTATTTACATTTTTCACAGCTTCCCAACATTTTTGGAAATGGGGATGCATGATATATGAGATATATATATAGATATGATATAGACACTCATTGACTGTATATATATATGATATATATATTTTCCTTTCTTTTCTTTCTCTCTCATCAATTCAGTTCACTAAGCTTTATTATATCCTGTTATAGGAGTGTCAGAGTTGAAGTAACAAAGTCTCTCTCTCTCTCTCTCTGTCTGTCTGTCTGTCTCTCTCTCCCTCTCTCTCTCCCTCTCTCCCTCTCTCCCTCTCTCTCTCTCTCGCTCTCTCCCTCTCTCTCTCTCTCTCTCTCTCTCTCTCTCTCCCTCTCTCTCTCTCTCCCTCTCTCCCTCCCTCTCTCCCTCTCTCTCTCTCTCTCTCTCTCTCTCCCTTTCTCTCTCTCTCTCTCTCTCTCTCTCTCTCTCTCTGTCTCCCTCTCTCCCTCTCTCTCGCTCTCTCTCTCTCTCTCTCTATCTCTCTCTCTCTCCCTTTCTCTCTCTCTCTCTCACTCTCTCTCTCTCTCTCTCTCTCTCTCCCTTTCTCCCTCTCTCTCTCTCTCTCTCTCTCTCTCTCTCTCTCTCCCTCTCTCCCTCTCTCCCTCTCTCCCTCTCTCTCCCTCTCTCTCTCTCTCTCCCTCTCTCTCTCTCTCTCTCTCTCTCTCTCTCTCCCTTTCTCTCTCTCTCGCTCTCTCTCAGGTGATTGAGTTTGATGATGGCTCAGGCTCTGTCCTGCGCATCCAGCCGCTGCGCACTCACCGCGACGAGGCCATATATGAGTGCACGGCCACCAACAGCGCCGGCGAAATCAACACCAGTGCCAAACTGACCGTGCTGGAAGGTACAGTGCAGTGCTAACGAGCTGCTGACCGCCGCTCAGAGCTTCACTCTGCATCACGTCTCATTAGGTTCTACTGTAAGGTGTGAAATTAAGTAACAGAGACTGAAAGTGGCTTTTAGAGGAGATTCGCTGAAGATTCCTCACCACTGTGAACCGTAACAGCGTTTCAAGGTCGTTCAAGAGCACTGAAGCACCGCTGAAGGTCTCGCAGCTGCAGAGATTCGGAGATAGCGCAGTGTGGCAGCAGAGAGGATTGATTCTGACCGCTTAGCAGTGGATTGGCTGTAATGGCCTGGTGGGGAGATGATGATATCATCTGCATGCTGGCCTGATGCAGCTGCAGGCTGTTGTGCTCTGTTTCTGATTATAGCCGTACGCTAACGCGAATGACTCAACACATAAACAGCCACGTAGCATGAAGCCCACGTGAGAACGAGATTAATCAAAGAATTACATACGGGTCAAGTGAATGCGGTTCCCTCTGGCCCTCAGACATCAGGATGGGTTCGCTGTAGCCAGTGAGCGACCCACCCCGTGAGCATGTGTTTGGTATTACACAAACACCCCCGGCGTAATCCTCTGTAATCTTATTTTCGACTCCAGCATGGGAGCAGATGACGGCCAATTAGCTCAAAATTAGACAACGTCTAACGAAGAAATCATTTTAGTCGGGACACGTTGGAAAAATGTGCTTTGCGCCTGAATAAAACTTCATACGTCAACACGGTTCTTGCTGAAGTAGTGAACTGAAAGTGATTATGTTCACTGCCACGTTCGGGTCGTGTACCCTGCATAAACATGATATACTGGAAAGTATAAATCTTAAAATTTGCCTTTCTGTATACAGTCATATGCAAAAGTTTGAACACCTCTGGTCAAGTGACATGCCATGCGGCCTTTCAAACGAGAATATGAATGAACACATCCTCTAAATGTGGCAAAGTTTATTGCGCAACAACTATTTATTTGCTGCGTTTGATAATAAAAATAATAATAGGTGCTGGGCGGCACGGTGGCGTGGTGGGCAGCGCTGTCGCCTCACAGCGAGGAGGGCCTGGGTTCGATTCCCCGGCCGGGTAACTGGGGTCCTCTCTGTGTGGAGTTTGCATGTTCTCCCCGTGTCTGCGTGGGTTTCCTCAGGGTTCTCCGGTTTCCTCCCACAGTCCAAAGACATGCAGTCAGGCCAATTGGACATGCTACATTGCCCCTGTGTGTGAGTGCCTGTATGTGTCTGTCTGTCTGCCCTGCGATGGACTGGCGACCTGTCCAGGGTGTATCCTGCCTTTCGCCCGAAGACTGCTGGGATAGGCTCCTCCCCCAACATCTTCGCTTAGAAAAGCAATAACGCAGGTGAATTTGACAGGGGCGCCAAAACTTTTGCACGCGACTGTATATGTTCGCTGCATCTGTTGCAAACTGATGTAAACGTGCCCAGTGATGTATCAATGCATTGGTGGATAATTTGGCTCGTTTCGAGAAATAATGCTTAAATAAATAAGCGATTTTATCTGCCAATGGAACGACTGGGTAAAATGACCTTTATCTATATATATTAGACCTCTATATAGTATATATACGCAGGTATACTGGCTATACTGAGAAATATGAGAGTACTGATACTGGGGCTATACTGAGAATACTGAGACCTTCCCCGCTGTGGGACTAATAAAGGATTATCTTATCTTATGTCGGGTCATAGCATCGTTTTTTTTCTACAGCTTTAAAATAACGATTTTTTTTGGAGGGGAATGAAGAAGGGCTTTTCGGAAAGCCGAGTGTCGTCTGAGCTGGTAGTCCGCTGTGGAGGTGGATGAGCTGGACGCCCCCAGGATGCCGCCGGATGGAGAATGAACTCTATTTATAGCCCATTGTTTGTGGCCCAGCAATACATCACGTTCGCTCCAGCGACACGGCACAAACACCGGCACAAAGGAGAGGTTGATTGATGATCATGTACTCTTAACGACTCACTAAAGCACGTCCTTTTCCTCCTCTTTGAGGGTTGAGGCAATGTCCAGCTTAATTTTTTTTTTTTTTGAGGTCTCAGTGATGGAGGCTCAGGCGAGAGACGTGGGTCGGGGCTGCCGGGCAGGGAGGCGGTGCTGCTTTCAGGCTTTTTCTAGTTTATTGTAGCAGACCTTATATTTCAGTAGAAGGTAGCGTTGTCATGGTTACGCTATTAACTCAGCAGTTTGTGTGATGATGATGATGCATAAAATTAAATTCTCATGCTTCTTTTGTGCGCAGAAGGAAGCGAAACCTGCACATTTCTATGCATTTTTGTGCCCAATTATGTGTTTTTATATATGTATTTTATGCATAATAAGACAAATAAGAAGGAATCCCGGGTAGCTCCGCCCCTAAAGCTACAGTGTTTGCATTATTTAAAGGAGAATTTCAGATTTTTTTCTGCATAATCCAGTGTTTGTGATGTAAACAGAGAGATTCAGAGGGTTTGGTGTGAAATGGTTCAGATGTCTTTACAGTGGTGGTGATGGGAACCAGGGGTCGCCATGACTACAACACAGATATAGACATTTTTAATGCGACTGCTTGAAAAATTAATATGACTAAAATTCAACACACAATTTCTCTTGGATGTACAAACAACGTTGAAACGAAGAAAAAACCCGAACGGTTGATTTTATTTTAAATTGACTTTGACTAAAGAACCCTTGGAGAACCATCTTTTGGGCTGGAGGTTGGGGAACTGGCCCCGTGACCGGAAGGTTGTCCTTGAGCAAGACACCTGACCCCCAACTGCTCCCTGGGCACCATGGATAGGGCTGCCCACCGCTCCAGGCAAGTGTGCTCACCGCACCTAGTGTGTGTGTGTGTGTGCTCACTAGTGTGTATGTGGTGTTTCACTTCACGGATGGGTTAAATGCGGAGGTGGAATTTCCCCGTTTGCGGCATTTAAAAAGTATCACTTAAAAAGGGTTCTTCTATTCTAACAAGCTCGACATCATAACGGTAGAAGAACCCTTTTTAGAACCCTTCTCAAAAAGGTTCTCACACATTCTCAAGCATTCTGGAGAACCATTTCCCCAGGCAAAGATCCCTTTAATCATCAGAGGGTTCTTGGAGTGTTCATGGTTCTATAGAGAGTGTAGTGAGTGACAGGAGGCTAGAACCTTTTAGAAAAAGAGTCCAATTTAGCCCCAAAAAGGGTCCGTCTGTTGTTGTGATGTCAAGCTTGTAACAATAGAGCCTTTTTTCCTTAAAGGTTCTGCGTCGAGCCATCTACAGCACATCTGAGGAACCACTTCACCATGCAGGAAACCTTTAATCATCAAAGGGGTCTTTGAGTGTTCATGGCTCCATTTAGAACCGTTTACTTTACTAAAGAACCGTCTTTCTAAGAGTAGGTTGAATGTCAGGGAGAGGAAAAGCCACTTAAGTCACCGTCTGTCAGTGGCTGTGCGGCTGTGTTTGAGCGCTAAACCTGTTTCAGAAATCCAGTTTTCGGAGAACCTGGCTGCGACTCTGAGTCTGAGTCACTGCGTCTGCTCCGTAAAAGGTTCTTCAAATCTTATTACCGCCGAATCAGTGTCAGCATCAGCGCTGCGGTGGCAGCTGAAGCTGATGGCAGTTTCTGGGGAAAAGGAGAGCGTAATGATGTCTTTGTGTGGTTCCTTTAGTCAGAGGTGGCGTCAGAGACAGGCCCGAGCCACGGCCGCCGCTCTGATTCACGCTCAGCTGCCCTCAGGCTTTCACTTCCCTGCAAACCCGTCATGGGGAAGAAGAACATGAGCAGGCACTGAGTGAACTGCCCAGACCAGCAGGGGGTGAATCTCTGACCTCACAGCGGCTCGATTCAATTCTGCTCAGCTTCCATCTCATTATAACAGCATACAGGACCGAGCAGAAGCTTTTTAAATGAAACAGTAGAAGCCGTATCGCCCCCTACGCTTCCTGTAATGTATTACAGTCTGTCAGAGCGACTGTGTGGATCATATGAACATTATAGAGCTTTTTAAATGAAACAGTAGAAGCCGTATCGCCCCCTACGCTTCCTGTAGTGTATTACAGTCTGTCAGAGTGACTGTGTGGATCATATGAACATTATAGAGCTTTTTAAATGAAACGGTAGAAGCCGTATCGCCCCCTACGCTTCCTGTAGTGTATTACAGTCTGTCAGAGCGACTGTGTGGATCATATGAACATTATAGAGCTTTTTAAATGAAACAGTAGAAGCCGTATCGCCCCCTACGCTTCCTGTAGTGTATTACAGTCTGTCAGAGCGTCTGTGTGGATCATATGAACATTATAGAGCTTTTTAAATGAAACAGTAGAAGCCGTATCGCCCCCTACGCTTCCTGTAGTGTATTACAGTCTGTCAGAGCGACTGTGTGGATCATATGAACATTATAGAGCTTTTTAAATGAAACAGTAGAAGCCGTATCGCCCCCTACGCTTCCTGTAGTGTATTACAGTCGGTCAGAGCGACTGTGTGGATCATATGAACATTATAGAGCTTTTTAAATGAAACAGTAGAAGCCGTATCGCCCCCTACGCTTCCTGTAGTGTATTACAGTCTGTCAGAGCGACTGTGTGGATCATATGAACATTATAGAGCTTTTTAAATGAAACAGTAGAAGCCGTATCGCCCCCTACGCTTCCTGTAGTGTACTACAGTCTGTCAGAGCGACTGTGTGGATCATATGAACATTATAGAGCTTTTTAAATGAAACAGTAGAAGCCGTATCGCCCCCTACGCTTCCTGTAGTGTATTACAGTCTGTCAGAGCGACTGTGTGGATCATATGAACATTATAGAGCTTTTTAAATGAAACAGTAGAAGCCGTATCGCCCCCTACGCTTCCTGTAGTGTATTACAGTCTGTCAGAGCGACTGTGTGGATCATATGAACATTATAGAGCTTTTTAAATGAAACAGTAGAAGCCGTATCGCCCCCTACGCTTCCTGTAGTGTATTACAGTCTGTCAGAGCGACTGTGTGGATCATATGAACATTATAGAGCTTTTTAAATGAAACAGTAGAAGCCGTATCGCCCCCTACGCTTCCTGTGGTGTACTACAGTCTGTCAGAGCGGCTGTGTGGATCATTGTAGAGGTCAAGGTTCACTTTATGCTTGAAGTATTTTTAATTTGACTCACTATGTTGTTGACATCATCGTCGCTGACTGATCAGTTTTGTTGGCTGCAGTTTTGACTGTATCTGTGACTCTGAAGGACAGAAGGGAGCGATTCTTCTCCGACGTTCTTCTAATGTAGTTCTGTGCTGCCCGCTGCCGCCCGTGCTGGACTGAGTTAGCCTTTGATGAGCGGCAGCAGATGAAGATGGATCTCCAGCCTCAGCCTGAGTGTTAGTGTAGAAGCTGCTGTTTAACCCCCCGCCAGCGCTGACGTACAGGAGCAGAGACGGAGACGGGAGCTTCTTTTCGCTGTGAAAATGTCTTTGATGGCACATTCTACCTTCCCTCTTATCTTCGTCCTCCACACCTCAGTCTCTTCTTCTGTGGAAAAACCTCCTCCTAAGGGGCGCCAAGTGACGGCGGGACGACTTCCTCTGTCCTGGTGGAACGATATCTAATGACTAGAGATCCAAAGGCAGCTCATCTTCTCTCATAGTGGTGGATTGGCTGCTATGTGGTGGAATGCATGTTGATTTTGGCACGTCTAGTACTAATAATAATAATAATAATAATAATAATAATGCATTTTTAAAGACATTAAACAAATGCATGCACCCATTAAAAAGACTTCTAATATAAACTTCTATATAATAATAATAATTATTTTTATTATTATACCCAGTAGGATAAACGACTTCGAATGTGTGTGTGTGTGTGTGTGTGTGTGTGTGTGTATTATTATGATATTATAACAACATATGATAGCCAATATAATCCATTATCATAATCATTTCATTAATAACATTTTATTTATATAGAAATATAAAGCTATCAAATTGTGTCAATTTTGAATGGTAAAAAATAATTACAACAATAACGATAGCGAAGAAAATTATGTGTGTAGAGCCTCATTGTTTATAACAAGTACATGGAAAATCTGGATTTGGAATCTCTAATAATATAATGATAACAATAACAATGCTAAAACTAGACGAATAATAATAATAATAATAGCTGTGATTTATGTAGAACCTTTTTATATACATTCTACATGTGGCATAGGTTGAGATTCAAGAGCACGCGAATAGAAATTGAACCCCTTAAAGTTTTATTACACACTTCTATAGACTAAGAATAGCCCAGCCAGTTTGCATTGAAGCTCCTGCAGTTAGTGAATAATAAGGCTGTGATTTTAATAGGTTTAAAAAAAACATACGAACAATATAACTACATAAATATAAGGAGGAAAGAAATATGACGACGCAAGCTGGAAAGTAACTGGACAATAAGAGTCAGTCACATATAATTAGGACGTCTGCTGCGGCCGACTGTGATGGATGGCGGCGGCCGGTGAGGGATCACCTGGACAGGCAGATAAACCCTCCTTTTCATAGATGACTACCCACAATGCCCTGGGTGTGCATGAGTGATTGATTTGTGCTGTTTTCCTGAACACACGTGTTATTCCTGCTCTTTCTTCTCTCACAGAGCGTTCGTGGCTGTTTCCCCCTCAGCTGAATGGCCTGCCTGTCAGAGCGCTACGCGGCCCAGTGGCATAATTGATACGCATTACATGTAGTGTGGAGAGTAATCTGGGAGATTTCAGCGGCTGCTCAATGTCAGTAAAACAAATTATAGAGTCAGCGTTTTCCACAGAGAGCCCCGTATGTTTGGCCTGCGTTACAGTCCTTGGCTGGCAAGGAGGCAAAAATGAGTGCTACATAATACAAGTCATAAATACTTCTGGAGGCGGGCGAGTGAGGTCAGTGCCCACCCTTCATAAACACTGCTGGAATCTCACTGCGTCACACGGTGACCCTCAACGGGCAGCGCAGGGTAGAAGTTGCAGATAATAAAAGCACCGATCAGCGTAACATCATGACCACCTCCTCGTTTCTGCGCTCACTGTCCACTTTATCAGCTCCACTTACTGTATAGCTGCACTCTGTAGTTCTACAGTTACAGACTGTAGTCCATCTGTTTCTCTGATACACTGTTACCCTGTTCTTCAGTGGTCAGGACCCCCATGGACCCTCACAGAGCAGGTGCTATTTGGGGTGTGGATCATTCTCAGCTCTGCAGTAATACTGACGTGGTGGTGGTGTCTTGTGCTGGTGTGAGTGGATCAGACACAGCAGTGCTGCTGGAGTTTTTAAACACACTCACTGGCCACTCTGTTAGCTTGTCGGTCCACCTTGCAGATGTAAGTCGGAGAGAGCAGCTCATGTTTGTCAGCATAGAATTGTGTTGGTCACCCTCCACACTTTCATCTGTGGTCACAAGATGCTGTTGGCTGGATATTTTTGATCGGTGGACTTTGCTGAAGTCACATGATCGTGCTCAGAATCCTGGGAATTGGAGTCTGGATGGGAGTTCTCTGGATGCGTGACACGTAGGAGTAAAATAATGTGGCTGTAATTAATTCAGTGCAGGGAAAAGTACATTTTAATTGAAACAGCAGTGACGAGACTCACACAGTGAAAACGAGCACCATGCTGGTGGATGAACTATAAACGCTTCCACAGGAAGCTTGCGTTCATTCCGGCGTCGAGCCTGAACTCGTTTTTACGCTGTAAACGCGGAGTCTGACGTGGGAAACGCGACATAAAGCGCCCCACCTACAGGTGTGGTCTCTAACTGCCTCCTCAGCTCCAGTCAGCAGCCTCCCACCGTCTGCTGGCTCGCAGCCCAACGCCGTAGATCATAAGCCGTTTGACAGTTACAAACTGCGGCTGTCGAGAGGAGCTTCTCCCAAGGTCTCGCGCAATATGGCCGGCTGGAATCGCTCACCTGCTGTCTGGAGCCGCATCCAGCGCTTCAAGCTTCAAGGACTTTGGAGAAATATTACAGCCCAAATATTACAGATTTGTAACAGAAGAAAGATGGTCTGCAGCGTCCGGCTCACTGAGACACTCAGATCCCTGGAATTGACGTGAATGAGATCTTCTTTGCTTCACAGAATCAGAGGCCATGGTTCATTTTTCAGGAGATACTTCTGAGAAGATTAGATATTCGTAAAACTTGTTCTTAATGACCGTTTTGACTGGAATCAAATGAAGGGTGGTCCCTGACTTCTGGACAGTGTTTCATTATGTTCTGTGCTAGAAAATCATTTTCTGTTAAGACCCTCAGCAGTGAGGATGAACCTGCCAGGCAGCCTTTAATGTGCTGGCACTGTATTATCTCTGTAGAAAAGCATTGACCAATAGGATGGGACATTTTGGAGCATGGTCAGCCTAAGCTCACCACGCTTGACGCCCAGTGTGGGCTAGAGGGGTTTAAAGCCCCTCAGCATTGGACTGTGGAGCAGCAGAACTGCGTTCTCTGGAGTGTTGGAGCTCCATCCAATAGCTTGGGGATGAGTTGATGCAGAGTGATCCAGAACTGACCATCCAACATCAGTACCTGACCTCACTAATGCTCAATCAGATCCTCGCAGCAATGTTCAACATCTAGTGTAAAGCCTTTTCCAGAAGAGTAGAGCCCTGCTGGTGTCGTCCTGTACAAATAAAAATATTGCGTGGCCATGACTTAGGAAGATCAATTATCTCATTCCCATGCCTTACTGTGCTGGGCCACAACTTCATTATCTCATTCCCACACCTTATTAAGTTGTGACCACACATTAGGATCTCATTCCGACACTTTAGTAAGTCATGACCCCAACTTAGTAAGACATGGGTATGAAATAATTTAGTCTTGGCCACCACTTAGTAAGGCATGGGAATGAGATCCTAGCATGTGGGAATGAGATAATTAGGCCTTGACTACAGCTTGATCATGATCTCACTCCTACGCCCTACTAAATTGTGGCCATGTCTCAATTATCTCGTTCCCGAGCCTTACTAAGTCGTGACCATGTCTTATCTCGTTCCCATGCCTTACTAAGCCGTGACCATGTCTTATCTCGTTCCCAAGCCTTACTAAGTTCTGACCACGTCTTAATTATCTCGTTCCCTTGCCTTACTAAGTCTTGATCCATGTCTTACATATGTCATTCCCATGCCTTACTAAGTCGTGACCATGTCCTATCTCGTTCCCATGCCTTACTAAGCCGTGACCATGTCTTATCTCGTTCCCAAGCCTTACTAAGTCGTGACCATGTCCTATCTCGTTCCCAAGCCTTATTAAGCCGTGACCATGTCTTATCTCGTTCCCAAGCCTTACTAAGTTCTGACCACGTCTTAATTATCTCGTTCCCTTGCCTTACTAAGTCTTGATCCATGTCTTACATATGTCATTCCCATGCCTTACTAAGTCGTGACCATGTCCTATCTCGTTCCCATGCCTTACTAAGCCGTGACCATGTCTTATCTCGTTCCCAAGCCTTACTAAGTTCTGACCATGTCTTAATTATCTCGTTCCCAAGCCTTACTAAGTCTTGATCCACGTCTTACCTAAGTCATTCCCATGCCTTACTAAGTCGTGGCCACACATTTTTTTTATTTAAACGCAGTGCCCCCAGCTGGGCTCTGTGCTTTTAATACCCTTGATTTCAGAAGGAACGCCGGAGGAGCTGGTGTCCGCGGACTTGTGGTCGTAGTGTAGATCTGTTCTGACTTTATTCTGGATTACATGCTTCACAGAATCAGCCACAGAAAGCCCTCTGGTGCTGTGATTGGTCAGAAGCTTGTTTGTGTATAAGGGCCTTTTACAATATCAGCAATATAAAGGCCGATAGCGTGATGCAGATGAACGAGTGATGCGTCGTGCTGCCTCACTCTGAGCCGCCACTCTGTTGTTTTTGAGGTTCCCCGCTAGTCGTGTTCTCTGAATGTGCTAATGGAAGCAGATCACACCTGCCAGCATCTCCACGCGAGCGCCCTGAGACGCCCTCGGGATTGTGTAACTCTGACGCCGGCCGATAAGGTGGGAAAGCGGTGAAGCAGTCAGCCTGATGCTCTGTGGGAATTCTGGCTTTGACTCGTTTGACTTAGACTTCCTTTGAAACGGTTTCAGTCAGTGTTCCTAATTTTGCTGTAGAGAAATCTGAAAGAATACCAACGGCAGTCCTGTGGGACTCCACGCTTCCAGTAAGCAGCAGGAAGGAAAAAGGAAATTTTGGAAAGGAAGGAAGTTGGTGAATTTCTGGTCAAATTCCACACCTTGCTGGTTTTCTAAGCGCTTGGGAGAAGGTCGAGTAAGAATGGAGGTGCCTTTTTATTTTTCATATTTAACACGTAAACAGTTTGAGCTTCACTCATCAGAAAATGACCTACAGCCGTCAGTCATATGCAGAAGTTTTGGCATCCCTGGTCTAATTTCACTGTTTTGTTGACTTGAGTGTGAATAAGTGAACACATCCTGTAAGGAGAACATACACAGATACTGTTTATTTACTGATTTTAACATTAACCAATTACAGCACGTTGCATTTTATATTTTGTATATATTTTGTATTTGTTTTACTTTGTTGTTACTTAAAATTAAGGCTGAAAATTAACTAAACAAGTGTTATATATACATGTATGTATGTATATATGTATATATATATATAATATATCGCTGTTGTCAGAACAAAACCTTGAATCTCCATTTTTGTCGTTTTTTCTGTTTTTGACATGATTTGAATATACCTATTACTCTTTACATTGTGTGTAAATTTTATTATGAATGGACCAAAATAAACGCCTCAAAATGACTTGGAAAGACGTCTGGTTCCATTGACTTACATTAAAATTAAGGTATGTTTTTTCCGTTTTGGAGATACGAGGTTTTCTTCCGACAGCAGCGATATGTATAAAGATGACTGCACTGGTTGTTGTTTGCAGGCTAATTGGTCTAAATCTGTCTTTATGCGATCTTTGTAGGATTTAATATTCAGTGTATTGACGACACACGCAGTATCCTTGTATTGTGATGATGATATATATCGTCATATCGCCCACCTCTGGTAAAAAACAGGCCTTTGTTGGTTTGAAGGTTCTCTATAATTGGCCTAAATATGTCTTTTATATGATTCGTGCAGTTGTTTAGTGTTGTAGAAGTACTGACCACACCCATCACATCCTCAGATAGAGTTTCACGATGTCATGAGATCATCTGATCATATCGCCCACCCCTAAATGTTATTAGATCACAGGGGGAAGCTCAGTTCTGTTCACTTTGAAGTGCTGTGTTCATCTGTCGACCCGCCGCTCCGCCGGTGATAGGAGTGACGCTGGGCTTTGCCTTTGCTTTGCTGTTTGATTAGCGCGTCTTTCTGCTCTTTTAGTCTTAATACCGGCTGCCTCGGCACAGAGGCGGGTTTGTTTGATCTTTGCGTTGTTCGGTCTCGCTGTCTGAGAGAGTAAGTTAGACCGGTCACATGCAACGAGGCGAGAGGGATTTAATTAAGGAAAGCTGCCATGTTCCACCCTCCTCTCCAACCTTTATAGAGACACATTAAAGCAGCCTCCATCTACAACAATTAAGCAGAAACAGCTCACAAATACCCTGTTTTTCTCTGTTGTGCTCTATATTCTCACTAGCCGCCCCCCCCAGTGCAAAACTGTCGTCGGAAGAAAACCTCCAAATCTCCGACATGGTAACTTTACAGGAGAAGGAAAAAACCTACTTTACTTTCAATGTAAGTCAATGGAACCAGACGTCTTTCCAGGTCATTTTGGCATATAGACCTGTTTGATTATGGTAACAAAGCAATGCACAACTGTATTGTTCTTTGTTTTATCTTATTCTTCTTCTCTTTTATTTATTCCTATTTTTCTGCCAGATTCTGGCTTGTATACAGCTTTTTGATCGGATGCACGGTTTCTGTGTAGCAATGGAATTTACGGAGGTTTCGGCACCTTCCTTGTAGCAACCACCTAGCAACCACATAGGAACACCATAGCAACCCGCTGGGATACCGTACCAACACCATAGCAGCCAACTAGCAACCAGCCAGCAACACCAGAGAAACCACTACAGAATCTAGCAACAAGTGGGAACCATTTAAACTGCTTAACCACTCTGTGTTTCCTCTATTCCTCGATTCCACTGTTTACAAATCTGCAATAATTAAATGGTTAAGATGTAAACAGAGTCATTCATACTGGTTTGACTGGTTTTAGAGATTCTAGAGTCAGAATTGTACATAATGGTGGTGATGGGAACCAGACGTCCACCTCTAAAAGCTCCCTCTCAGAAAGTTCCTACAGAAAATGGTTAGGAATTCGCAGCCTGATGACTGAGACGCTGGTTTAGTATAGTTTTGGGGATATTTTGGCCTATAATGTACTTTTTCAGTATATTCATGGTGCATATGCAGGTGTAAGAGCGAATAATTACTCGTGTAGGTTCTCTGGTGGTTCTGGATAGTGAATAAAATGTCTATATCTGTGTTGTAGTCATGGCGACCCCTGGTTCCCATCATCACCACTGTAAAGACGTCTGAACCATTTCACACCAAACCCACTCTGAATCCCTCTGTTTACATCTCAACCATTAAATTATGCAAAAAAGTGAAACGATTGGTCAGTCAATGTCGGTTGTAACCTGAAGAAACAGTCCATTCTGAATTAATAGTTTTTGTGATGTCAAAAAAAAAATCACAAGCATATTTTCATATATTCACCTTTACGGCCTGCAGCCGTGTAACTCCGCCCATTCGTGCGTTCATTTATATGGGCTGTTTCAACACGAACTGCTTTGTGAATGAGCAGGAAAACACAGCAGCCAATCAGAACAGAGCTCATTTACATATACAAATCTTAAAGGCATGGTCTGTTTAAGTGTAAGGGATAAAGATTTAAAAATTAATTCTGACTGTATTTAACGCAACACAAATGTCAGGAGTGGGAAAATGAAGCAGAAGAGCAGAAGTGTAAGATATGGGCCCTTTAATGGCTCTGAGAAAAGAAACGGTACGTAGGCGCTGAGCTCCGTACGGTACTGTACCGGTTCCTTCAGTGGAGCCCTGGGCTTGTCTGAATGTGATTGAGTTGTAGCGGCTGGTGGACCTTGTGATTTTTACACAATTGTAAGCGCTCAAGGTGACTGGGTTTTCTGGTGTCGGAGCAGATTTAGCGGCCCACCCTTCAGAGGCGGTAATGGGTCACATGTGATGCTATGTACAAAGCGGTGCACCGGCATAAATAAAGGCCACACGCCTGTGGCAGGACTGTAGATCATACTGAAGACTGAGGAAGGTGGAGGGCAGGTGAGAGACAGAGAGAGAGAAAAAACAGAAAGAGAGGTGTATGCATAGTTCAGAGAGAGAGAAAAGGTAGAGAGAATCAGGAAGAAAGAGAAGAGAGAGGGAAGGTGAAAAAAAGCGGAGGGCAGATGAGTGAGAGAGGGAGGTATATATAGAAGTGAGAGAGATAGCAGTATAAAGAGGTAAGAGAGAGAGCTGTATATAGAGGAGAGAGAGAGAGAGCTGTATATAGAGGAGAGAGAGAGAGCTGTATATAGAGGAGAGAGAGAGAGAGCTGTATATATATATAGAGGAGGGAGAGAGAGAGAGCTGTATATAGAGGAGAGAGAGAGAGAGCTGTATATAGAGGAGAGAGAGAGAGCTGTATATAGAGGAGAGAGAGAGAGAGAGCTGTATATAGAGGAGAGAGAGAGAGCTGTATATAGAGGAGAGAGAGAAAGCTGTATATAGAGGAGAGAGAGAGAGAGCTGTATATAGAGGAGAGAGAGAAAGCTGTATATAGAGGAGAGAGAGAGAGAGCTGTATATAGAGGAGAGAGAGAGAGCTGTATATAGAGGAGGGAGAGAGAAAGCTGTATATAGAGGAGAGAGAGAGAGCTGTATATAGAGGAGAGAGAGAGAGCTGTATATAGAGGAGAGAGAGAGAGCTGTATATAGAGGAGAGAGAGAGAGAGAGCTGTATATAGAGGAGAGAGAGAGAGAGAGCTGTATATAGAGGAGAGAGAGAGAGAGCTGTATATAGAGGAGAGAGAGAGAGAGCTGTTGAAAGGACCGGCCGTTTTTGGTCCGTTCATGAAGAGGAACCAGAGAGTGGATCACCTGTCCTGTGGAAAGCCTCAGTTGCAGCGGGAGCGCTCGGTGCAGGAAGACAGAACGACTCTCTTAATCAATCAAAGAGTTTATTAAGTCTTCTGCACAAAGAAAGAAGGGCACTCCTTCTTTTATACAAACACGTCCTGCCCTGTTGCGTACAAGCAAACAGGGTGGACCCAAATAAGTTGTCTAACAGTCATGAAATGCTAAGCTGACACTCACGGACCACCGGAACTGCCCAAAGGAGGGGGGCTTCTGCTCTGTGTACGATAATCTTACCTACGAAAGAGAACAAATGGTTCTGGACAGAATGTTGTCCCGATAAGAGGAGCAAGTTGTTTGTGCAAAACTGCCAAGGACAGTAGCTATGCTTGCTGCAAAGTCTGCTTAGAGCAGAGTTAGAGCAGAGTTAACCCTTTCATTCCCCTCTTTTATGCCTCACCAACTGGTGAGGCATAACAGGGCGAGTCACAGTGGTGCGTGAGAACACACATACATATGGTTGGTGCTGGAGATGAGAGGCTGGTATACGGGCCGCGGGGGTCGCATCGCAGAGGCCAGCGCGTAGACCCTTTCCATGAGGCATCTGGAAAAACAAGGACCCAAACACAACAACAGCAAAACCATACAGATAATGGGGACAGCCATGGCAAAATAAGGAGTAAGTAGTTAATAAGGAGTTAGTAAGGAGTTAGTAAGGACATATTTAAGAATGTACTGCAAACATGTAGCAAGATCTGTAGTGTTGCGAGTTTTAGAACAAAAATCCTGTGATAAAGAAAGAGAATAATTAATGTGAGGGTAATCATAATGAGTAACATTCAAACAGTCAGGAGACAGACAGGTGTGTGCTACAGCCTGCAGAGTAGCAGAGAGATCCTGAGGGGCCGTGACCATGGAGTGCTTGTTCACACTGGAGGGCATCAGGTGACACACGTAGCAGGAGTCATTGGTGTACTGCTTGGCAGTCCAGTTAGCATACTGCCAGAAAACGTTATCCATGGGGGATCCGCCAGCACGTTCCACCAGGCACAATATTAATATTAGCTGCAACATACTTCTGTAACACAGGACAGGTTAGAGATAGGAAACAAAAATAGTTAGACGTCTAACATGTATATACATCACTGCGGGGCTGACTGACATCTGGAGGCATGAATCCACTGTGGAAAAAGATCAGTTAATACCCCCGTGCATGTGACAGCGAGTACAGTAGTGGGTTCAGAGAAAGGGGAGTCTGAAAAACCCTTTCTCTCAAATTTCTTGACCAATACCTGATCGCCCGGCTTAAAAGCATGGGTTGGGACCTTGGGAGGGTTTGTGATAGTTTGGTTGACCCTCTCCCAGTATTCATTCAGAACAGTTAACAACCCTGCGGTGTACTCGCTGCGACGCACATCCAAGTCCGCCGTTCCCCCCAGAGCCGATTTCTGACGCCATGGGAGGGGGAACGGACGTCCCATGACAATTTCATACGGCGACAGACCACCCAGAGTGTCTGTGCGCGCCATCCGCAGTTTGGCCAAAACTACAGGTAAAACCTTCACCCAATTAGTAGTGTTCTGCGTCTGCATGGCCTTTCATAACCGCCCTTTTATAGTCCGATTAACCCTTTCGACCATACCTGAGGATTGAGGGTGATAGGGGATGTGGAAAGCCCAGTCTATGCTCAGGTGCTTCGCGAGCATCTGTGTGACTTTGGAGGTGAACGGTGTGCCTTTGTCAGAGTCTATTCCTAAGGGGACACCGTAACGCGGTATGATTTCTTGGCATAGTTTTGTCACAACTGTATTTGCATTTTCTTTATTGCATGGGAACGCCTCTGTCCAACCAAAAATGTATCTACTAAGACCAGTAAATATTTGTACGGCCCTACAGTCGTCATGTGTGTGAAATCGATTTGCCATTCTTGGAAAGGTGTTTCCGGTTTAGGAAGAACTTGGTGCGGTCCGGCCGGTTTTGGGTTATTCTGTGCACATGTAAGACAACGGTCTAATATGCGATCAACGGCAGAGTTCAAATTGTGAATGCAAAACAATTCGGACATGTCACGCTTTACCCCTCTTCGTTCCCGATGCGAAATACCATGAAAATCGGGAACGAGGAACGGAACACACGGAACACAATGTGCGGGCGTCGCGCAGCGGTTTGCCGGCTGGATCGTAGCCCGATGACAGCCAATGCTTGATATCAGAGTCCGAGGCGGTGGCCTGAATACAGTCAAGATCACGACCAGGAAGTAAGTCAACCGTGAGTGCAGCACAGGAGAAGGAAGCCGAATTCATAAAAGGGCAAGTGGGGCCATGAAGAGCTCCGCGTTTTGCGGCAGAGTCGGCGGTATTGTTACCAACAGAGTCAGGGTCGCTACTACGCTGGTGAGCGCGAACTTTAACAACGGCCAGTCGGGAGGGCAGGAAGCTCGCCCTGATCAGGTCCTCGATAAGCGACGCATGGGAAATGGGTTTGTTATCAGTAGTAACGAAACCGCGTTGATGCCAGATTCCCCCAAAATCATGAACTACGGCGAAAGCGTAACGGCTGTCCGTGTATATAGTGACATCTTGGTCTTGAGCCATCCGATGATGGCTCGGAACATGATCCATCAACATAAAATGCTAGGCCAGAAGGCAACGGGGTGGAAGACACGTCAGGGCGAATAGAAGTTTCACCGGCCAGACGGGTCTCGCAGTCATGCACGTCTAGAGTGGGACTGGAGGCGTCGTGTGGTAACAGAAGTAAACGCATTAAAGTGGAAGAGACAGTATCTAGTGAGGAGTGCGGACGCACAGTGAGGTTTTCGGTGTTCAACAAAATGTTTTCATAGCCTGCACGCCGCTGAGCAGACAAGTGCTGTGTAGAACAGTTATTTAGGAGCTGACAGACCTGATGAGAGGTGTGTAAGGTCAAGTCATGACCTAGAACGATTTTTTCAGCATCCTGTACCATTAGTGCGCACGCCGCGACCGCTCGGAGACAGGATGGAAGGCCTCGGGCCGTAACCTCCAATGTTTTAGAATAATATGCGCAAGGGCGCAAACCTCCCCCGTGGGGCTGAGCCAGAACCGCAGCAGCAGTGCCCCCCGACTCCGACACCCACAGGTGAAATGGCAGAGCGTAGTTGGGCAGGCCCAAGGCTGGTGCAGACTGCAGTGAGGACAGTAGAGCAGAATATACACAGTTCATGGCTGTAGTCCATGTGAGGTGATGAGTCATGGCCTGTTCGTGAGTGAAGGAGGCACGCAGTGTTTTGTCATGCGCGGAGCAGTCAGGAATCCACTGTCTGCAGTAATTGATGAGGCCGAGGAAAGACATCATAGCCTGCTTGGTGGCGGGCTTGGGAAGCTGCGTGATGCATGACACTCGGTCAGCGGAGAGGAGGCGTTGACCTTGAGATAGTTCATGACCCAGATATTGGACCCGGGGTAGGCAGAACTGCAGTTTCTTTAGTGAAACCTTGAAGCCCAGGGTAGCCAAGCGTATGAGGACCAGTTTAGATGCCTCAGTGCACGTGGAGCTGTCAGGGGCCGAAATCAGAAGGTCATCTGCATACTGCAGGAGCACAGCACCCCCGGGGAGGGAAAGGTCAGAAATGAGGTCTCGGAGCGACGCGGCGAACGCCGCAGGCGAGTCGCAGAAACCTTGCGGCAAACGAGACCACGTGTATTGGCGTTGGCGATGAGTAAAACCGAAAAAATCGGCTGGGTGTCAGGTTCAACAGGAATGCTGAAAAAAGCAGAACTAACGTCTAAAACAGTAAAAAATGCGTGTTGACACGGAATGGAGGTCAATATCGAAGAGACATCAGGCACAATTGGGGCGATAGGCACGATGGCGTCATTAAGGCGTCGAAAATCTTGAGTGAATCGCCAAGAACCGTCCGGCTTGGGGACTGGGTTAATCGGTGTGTTATACGCACTTTGACATGGGACGACCACACCTAAAGAGAGAAGTTTCTGTAGAATAGAGTCTATACCACACAGTTTGTGCTCGGGCAAAGGGTATTGTTTAACAAAAACAGGAGTGGGGCTTTTTAGAGTAGCCTCATATGGTTTACAGTCAACCCTGCCAACATCATCCTTATGTGCAGCCCAAACAGTGTGTGGTATGGAACGCAGAGGCTCAGGAACCTCTGTGGCGTGTGAGACAGACAGCAGAGCAGACACAGGTGATTTAAAGGATTTATTGGCGATGTTGAGATTGCGATTGAAATCTCCCGTGGACACGGTCATGCGCGAACCAGAAAAGGACAGGGATAGACCAAGTTTACTCATTAAATCCCGCCCCATAAGGTTAAAGGGACAATCTGGCATGAACACGAAAGAATGAGTAAATCGCACTGCGTCGCATACAACCTGAAGTGGGGGCGTATACGGAGATGAGAAGGGCTGTCCTGTAATACCCACAGAGCTAGTGTTTCTAGATGATTAAGGCCCCTCATAGCGAAGAGAGCGTGGCGCCGGTATCAATGAGAAAATTATAATCAACACCAGATACATTGAGAGACACAACAGGAAGGTCATGATTCAGATGGTTGGCAAGGGGAAGAGCACATTTTGGTAACAAAAAGTGCAGCTGTCCTGTTATTTATCTGTCTTTTCTTAAACCTAACTTGCCTGGCACTGCTGTGGATTGAAGTCCACATTTCAAAAAATACACAGTAGTGATCAGACAATGCAACATCCTTAATAGAGGCTGAAATGTTAAGACCCTTTGAGATAACCACATCCAAAGTGTGACCATGGCAATGTGTGCTTCCAGTCACATGCTGAGAAAGTTCAAATGATTCAAGTACATCATAGAGTTCTTTGGCGTAATTATCCTTGTGATTATCAATATGAATGTTAAAATCACCAGCAATAACAAAATGATCAAATTCAGTAGAAATAAAAGATAACATATCTGTGAAGTCATCGATAAAATTAGCATTGTACCTTGGAGGTCTGTAGACAGTTACTAATAATATTCTTTGTGCCCCTTTTAAAATCGCACCTAAATATTCAAAAGATGTGAAATCACCAAGTGGTATCTGCTTGCATTGGAAAGTATCATTAAATAGCATTGCTACACTTCCGCCTTTCTTGCCGGTGCGTGAAACATTTAAAAAGTTAAAGTTTGGTGGAGCCGTCTCAGTTAACACAATATCAGCACTATATGAGTTTAATGTCTCTGTTAAAAGCATGAAATCAAGCCTGTGAGTTGTAATTAAATCATTAATTATATAAGACTTATTTGTAAGAGATCTGATATTCAGTAGAACTAACTTAATAACCTGTGCATTTTGTTTCAAAGACTGTGAGTTACCTCCAACATACTGCAGGTTGGATGTATTCACAGTATCTGACCTAAACTCCTTGTTCTTTCTGCTTCTGATACGAACTGGAATGGGAAAGATAATTTGGACACAGGGTCCATGCTTGTTTTGAAAACATGTACCGCTGATATCATCACTGTAGCAGCACAGACCCAAAAGAGAGAATGCAGAAAGGCTGAGCGCAGATGGCGTAAAACCAAACTTCACACACATAAAGAGAGTTTATTCGGTTCACCCCACACCTTTTTCACGTCATACCACGATTTATAGCTTTCATTCATGTAAGATAGGTCTCATCCAGGATCCCCTATGCCCTCATTAATCATGCGATGTGCGGAACCCAAATAGCCCACATCGAAAGTGCCCTCCCTGGGGTATGCGGGTATTTGCGGATTACCTTCGGTCCAACCAGCTAGGTTGGACAAACCCAAATTACATCTACGCATCCATGCAGCCGGTGTCTCTTCCGGCTCTGGTTGGAACGACGTGCCCAGTATGGAAAAATACAGTGAGAGCTGTACTGAGAGTTTCCACTATAGGACGTTCCCTGTCTCCCACTAAGCGCTTAGGTTTAAATGTACCATACCCTCTCTACTCTCACTCTCGTACTCCCGCCCACCCGACAGGGCTGGGTCGGTTCGCTCTGAACACCCAGGTGATCTCGACAACCAGGTAGAGGTCCAAAAACGATTAATTGGACTTACCTGGGTGAAGAGAACACGTCGGAGGTCACCATTTGAAAGGACCGGCCGTTTTTGGTCCGTTCATGAAGAGGAACCAGAGAGTGGATCACCTGTCCTGTGGAAAGCCTCAGTTGCAGCGGGAGCGCTCGGTGCAGGAAGACAGAACGACTCTCTTAATCAATCAAAGAGTTTATTAAGTCTTCTGCACAAAGAAAGAAGGGCACTCCTTCTTTTATACAAACACGTCCTGCCCTGTTGCGTACAAGCAAACAGGGTGGACCCAAATAAGTTGTCTAACAGTCATGAAATGCTAAGCTGACACTCACGGACCACCGGAACTGCCCAAAGGAGGGGGGCTTCTGCTCTGTGTACGATAATCTTACCTACGAAAGAGAACAAATGGTTCTGGACAGAATGTTGTCCCGATAAGAGGAGCAAGTTGTTTGTGCAAAACTGCCAAGGACAGTAGCTATGCTTGCTGCAAAGTCTGCTTAGAGCAGAGTTAGAGCAGAGTTAACCCTTTCAGCTGTATATATATATAGAGGAGGGAGAGAGAGAGCTGTATA
This sequence comes from Pygocentrus nattereri, assembly GCF_015220715.1. Taxonomy (NCBI): domain Eukaryota; kingdom Metazoa; phylum Chordata; class Actinopteri; order Characiformes; family Serrasalmidae; genus Pygocentrus; species Pygocentrus nattereri. The sequence goes on from NC_051229.1 coordinate 3,951,986, forward strand.
TAGAGGAGAGAGAGAGAGCTGTATATAGAGGAGAGAGAGAGAGCTGTATATAGAGGAGAGAGAGAGAGCTGTATATAGAGGAGAGAGAGAGAGCTGTATATAGAGGAGAGAGAGAGAGAGAGCTGTATATAGAGGAGAGAGAGAGAGAGAGCTGTATATAGAGGAGAGAGAGAGAGAGCTGTATATAGAGGAGAGAGAGAGAGCTGTATATAGAGGAGAGAGAGAAAGCTGTATATAGAGGAGAGAGAGAGAGAGCTGTATATAGAGGAGAGAGAGAAAGCTGTATATAGAGGAGAGAGAGAAAGCTGTATATAGAGGAGAGAGAGAGAGAGCTGTATATAGAGGAGAGAGAGAGAGAGCTGTATATAGAGGAGAGAGAGAGAGCTGTATATAGAGGAGAGAGAGAGAGAGCTGTATATAGAGGAGAGAGAGAGAGAGAGCTGTATATAGAGGAGAGAGAGAGAGCTGTATATAGAGGAGAGAGAGAGAGAGCTGTATATAGAGGAGAGAGAGAAAGCTGTATATAGAGGAGAGAGAGAGAGAGCTGTATATAGAGGAGAGAGAGAAAGCTGTATATAGAGGAGAGAGAGAGAGAGCTGTATATAGAGGAGAGAGAGAGAGAGAGCTGTATATAGAGGAGAGAGAGAGCTGTATATAGAGGAGAGAGAGAGAGAGAGCTGTATATAGAGGAGAGAGAGAGAGCTGTATATAGAGGAGAGAGAGAGAGAGAGCTGTATATAGAGGAGAGAGAGAAAGCTGTATATAGAGGAGGGAGAGAGAGAGCTGTATATAGAGGAGAGAGAGAGAGAGCTGTATATAGAGGAGAGAGAGAGAGCTGTATATAGAGGAGAGAGAGAGAGCTGTATATAGAGGAGAGAGAGAGAGAGCTGTATATAGAGGAGAGAGAGAAAGCTGTATATAGAGGAGAGAGAGAGAGAGCTGTATATAGAGGAGAGAGAGAGAGAGAGCTGTATATAGAGGAGGGAGAGAGAGAGCTGTATATAGAGGAGAGAGAGAGAGAGCTGTATATAGAGGAGAGAGAGAGAGCTGTATATAGAGGAGAGAAAGCTGTATATAGAGGAGAGAGAGAGAGAGCTGTATATAGAGGAGAGAGAGAGAGCTGTATATAGAGGAGAGAGAGAGAGCTGTATATAGAGGAGAGAGAGAGAGAGCTGTATATATAGGAGAGAGAGAGAGCTGTATATAGAGGAGAGAGAGAGCTGTATATAGAGGAGAGAGAGAAAGCTGTATATAGAGGAGAGAGAGAGAGAGCTGTATATAGAGGAGAGAGAGAGAGAGCTGTATATAGAGGAGAGAGAGAAAGCTGTATATAGAGGAGAGAGAGAGAGAGCTGTATATAGAGGAGAGAGAGAAAGCTGTATATAGAGGAGAGAGAGAGAGAGCTGTATATAGAGGAGAGAGAGAAAGCTGTATATAGAGGAGGGAGAGAGAGAGCTGTATATAGAGGAGAGAAAGCTGTATATAGAGGAGAGAGAGAGAGCTGTATATAGAGGAGAGAGAGAAAGCTGTATATAGAGGAGAGAGAGAGAGAGCTGTATATAGAGGAGAGAGAGAGAGAGAGAGCTGTATATAGAGGAGAGAGAGAGCTGTATATAGAGGAGAGAGAGAGAGAGAGCTGTATATAGAGGAGAGAGAGAGAGAGCTGTATATAGAGGAGGGAGAGAGAGAGCTGTATATAGAGGAGAGAGAGAGAGAGAGCTGTATATAGAGGAGAGAGAGAGAGCTGTATATAGAGGAGAGAGAGAGAGCTGTATATAGAGGAGAGAGAGAGAGCTGTATATAGAGGAGAGAGAGAGAGAGAGCTGTATATAGAGGAGAGAGAGAGAGAGCTGTATATAGAGGAGAGAGAGAGAGCTGTATATAGAGGAGAGAGAGAGAGAGCTGTATATAGAGGAGAGAGAGAGAGAGAGCTGTATATAGAGGAGAGAGAGAGAGCTGTATATAGAGGAGAGAGAGAGAGAGAGCTGTATATAGAGGAGAGAGAGAGAGAGCTGTATATAGAGGAGAGAGAGAGAGAGCTGTATATAGAGGAGAGAGAGAAAGCTGTATATAGAGGAGAGAGAGAGAGCTGTATATAGAGGAGAGAGAGAGAGAGCTGTATATAGAGGAGAGAGAGAAAGCTGTATATAGAGGAGAGAGAGAGAGAGCTGTATATAGAGGAGAGAGAGAAAGCTGTATATAGAGGAGAGAGAGAGAGAGAGCTGTATATAGAGGAGAGAGAGAGAGAGCTGTATATAGAGGAGAGAGAGAAAGCTGTATATAGAGGAGAGAGAGAGAGAGCTGTATATAGAGGAGAGAGAGAAAGCTGTATATAGAGGAGAGAGAGAGAGAGCTGTATATAGAGGAGAGAGAGAGAGCTGTATATAGAGGAGAGAGAGAAAGCTGTATATAGAGGAGAGAGAGAGAGAGCTGTATATAGAGGAGAGAGAGAAAGCTGTATATAGAGGAGAGAGAGAGAGAGCTGTATATAGAGGAGAGAGAGAGAGCTGTATATAGAGGAGAGAGAGAGAGCTGTATATAGAGGAGAGAGAGAGAGCTGTATATAGAGGAGAGAGAGAGAGAGAGCTGTATATAGAGGAGAGAGAGAGAGAGAGCTGTATATAGAGGAGAGAGAGAGAGAGCTGTATATAGAGGAGAGAGAGAGAGAGCTGTATATAGAGGAGAGAGAGAGAGAGCTGTATATAGAGGAGAGAGAGAGAGAGAGCTGTATATAGAGGAGAGAGAGAGCTGTATATAGAGGAGAGAGAGAGAGAGAGCTGTATATAGAGGAGAGAGAGAGAGAGCTGTATATAGAGGAGAGAGAGAGAGAGAGCTGTATATAGAGGAGAGAGAGAGAGAGAGCTGTATATAGAGGAGGGAGAGAGAGAGCTGTATATAGAGGAGAGAGAGAGAGAGCTGTATATAGAGGAGAGAGCGAGAGAGCTGTATATAGAGGAGAGAGAGAGCTGTATATAGAGGAGAGAGAGAGAGCTGTATATAGAGGAGAGAGCGAGAGAGCTGTATATAGAGGAGAGAGAAAGAGCTGTATATAGAGGAGAGAGAGAGAGAGCTGTATATAGAGGAGAGAGAGAAAGAGCTGTATATAGAGGAGAGAGAGAGAGAGCTGTATATAGAGGAGAGAGAAAGCTGTATATAGAGGAGAGAGAGAGAGCTGTATATAGAGGAGAGAGAGAAAGAGCTGTATATAGAGGAGAGAGAGAGAGCTGTATATAGAGGAGAGAGAGAGCTGTATATAGAGGAGAGAGAGAGAGCTGTATATAGAGGAGAGAGCGAGAGAGCTGTATATAGAGGAGAGAGAAAGAGCTGTATATAGAGGAGAGAGAGAGAGCTGTATATAGAGGAGAGAGAGAGCTGTATATAGAGGAGAGAGAGAAAGCTGTATATAGAGGAGAGAGAGAGAGAGAGCTGTATATAGAGGAGAGAGAGAGAGCTGTATATAGAGGAGAGAGAGAGAGAGCTGTATATAGAGGAGAGAGAGAGAGCTGTATATAGAGGAGAGAGAGAAAGCTGTATATAGAGGAGGGAGAGAGAGAGCTGTATATAGAGGAGAGAGAGAGAGCTGTATATAGAGGAGAGAGAGAAAGCTGTATATAGAGGAGAGAGAGAGAGAGCTGTATATAGAGGAGAGAGAGAGAGAGCTGTATATAGAGGAGAGGAGAGAGAGAGAGAGAGCTGTATATAGAGGAGAGAGAGAGCTGTATATAGAGGAGAGAGAGAGCGCTGTATATAGAGGAGAGAGAGAGAGAGCTGTATATAGAGGAGAGAGAGAGAGCTGTATATAGAGGAGAGAGAGAGCTGTATATAGAGGAGAGAGAGAGAGAGCTGTATATAGAGGAGAGAGAGAGAGAGCTGTATATAGAGGAGAGAGCGAGAGAGAGCTGTATATAGAGGAGAGAGAGAGAGAGCTGTATATAGAGGAGAGAGAGAAAGCTGTATATAGAGGAGAGAGAGAGAGAGCTGTATATAGAGGAGAGAGAAAGCTGTATATAGAGGAGAGAGAGAGAGAGCTGTATATAGAGGAGAGAGAGAGAGAGCTGTATATAGAGGAGAGAGAGAGAGCTGTATATAGAGGAGAGAGAGAGAGAGAGCGAGAGAGCTGTATATTGAGGAGAGAAAGCTGTATATAGAGGAAAGAGAGTGAGAGAGCGAGAGAGCTGTATATAGAGGAGAGAGAGAGAGAGAGCGAGAGAGCTGTATATTGAGGAGAGAAAGCTGTATATAGAGGAAAGAGAGAGTGAGAGAGAGCGAGAGAGCTGTATATAGAGGAGAGAGAGAGAGAGAGAGCGAGAGAGCTGTATATTGAGGAGAGAGAGTGAGAGAGAGCGAGAGAGAAGTATATAGAGGAGAGAGTGAGAGAGAGCGAGAGAGCTCTATATAGAGGAGAGAGAGAGAGAGAGCGAGAGAGCTGTATATTGAGGAGAGAGAGTGAGAGAGAGCGAGAGAGAAGTATATAGAGGAGAGAGTGAGAGAGAGCGAGAGAGCTCTATATAGAGGAGAGAGAGAGAGAGAGCGAGAGAGCTGTATATTGAGGAGAGAGAGTGAGAGAGCGAGAGAGCTGTATATAGAGGAGAGAGAGAGAGAGAGAGAGCTCTATATAGAGGAGAGAGAGTGAGAGAGCAAGAGAGCTGTATATTGAGGAGAGAGAGAGAGAGAGCGAGAGAGCTGTATATTGAGGAGAGAGAGTGAGAGAGCGAGAGAGCTGTATATAGAGGAGAGAGAGAGAGAGCGCGAGAGAGCTGTATATAGAGGAGAGAGTGAGAGAGAGCGAGAGAGCTGTATATATAGGAGAGAGAGAGAGCGAGAGAGCTCTATATAGAGGAGAGAGAGAGTGTGAGAGAGCGAGAGAGAAGTATATAGAGGAGAGAGAGAGAGAGAGCGAGAGAGCTGTATATTGAGGAGAGAGAGAGTGTGAGAGAGAGCGAGAGAGAAGTATATAGAGGAGAGAGAGAGAGAGAGCGAGAGAGCTGTATATTGAGGAGAGAGAGAGTGTGAGAGAGAGCGAGAGAGAAGTATATAGAGGAGAGAGAGAGAGAGAGCGAGAGAGCTGTATATTGAGGAGAGAGAGAGTGTGAGAGAGAGCGAGAGAGAAGTATATAGAGGAGAGAGAGAGTGTGAGAGAGAGCGAGAGAGCTGTATATTGAGGAGAGAGAGAGTGTGAGAGAGAGCGAGAGAGAAGTATATAGAGGAGAGAGAGAGAGAGAGAGAGAGCGAGAGAGCTCTATATAGAGGAGAGCGAGAGAGAGAGCGAGAGAGCTGTATATTGAGGAGAGAGAGAGTGTGAGAGAGAGCGAGAGAGAAGTATATAGAGGAGAGAGTGTGAGAGAGAGCGAGAGAGCTGTATATTGAGGAGAGAGAGAGTGTGAGAGAGAGCGAGAGAGAAGTATATAGAGGAGAGAGAGAGAGAGAGAGAGCGAGAGAGCTCTATATAGAGGAGAGAGAGAGAGAGAGCGAGAGAGCTGTATATTGAGGAGAGAGAGAGTGTGAGAGAGAGCGAGAGAGAAGTATATTGAGGACAGAGAGAGTGTGAGAGAGAGCGAGAGAGAAGTATATTGAGGAGAGAGAGAGAGAGAGAGCGAGAGAGCTGTATATTGAGGAGAGAGAGAGTGTGAGAGAGAGCGAGAGAGAAGTATATAGAGGAGAGAGAGAGAGAGAGCGAGAGAGAAGTATATAGAGGAGAGAGAGAGCCAGAGAGAGAGAGATTAGGCTCTGCTGGCCTGTATTGATTAAGTGCCTGTCGGAGGGGAACTGAGGATGAATATTCCGCCCAGCGAGAAAAAAATGTATTATTTTAAAGGTCATGGCTTGCATTACACCTCTTTCCTCACAACCAGCTCTGATAAACAGCGGGCTGCAGGAACACCACCGACAGCACCGCCTCCGTACAGCACTTCACTTCTACACCTGTGTGTTTATTTACAGCCTACAGAGCTGCACTGAGGAAAAGAGGTGCGCTGAACTGACTGCAAACGTGCACACAATTCTCACAGTATTTACACCACTGAATTATTATAAATGATTACCTCGTACCTCGGTTTTGATCCTTCAACCCCTCTGCTGTAGTGCAGGCTGAAGCCCAGCTGCAGAGCTGTATGTTGCTCTTGTTACTCTGTCTATGCTGGACAGACTCTCTCAGGAGAGCTGTGGATAAATCAACAAGCAGCAAACTAACAAAAGCAGCAGACTGGTGGAATTCCAGTTCCGACGAGTTGAACTACTGACTGTATATGATATATATTATTTATACACTCAGTGTCTGTATATATATACTCATTGACTGTATATATATATATATATATATATATATACTCGACTGTATATATGATATATATGATTTATACACTCACTGACTGTATATATGATTTATACACTCTTTGGCTGTATATATGATATGATATATATGACACTCATTGACTATGTGATATATATATATATATATATATATATATATGATATATATATACACTCCTACTGTATGTATGAAATATATGATATATACAGTCTTTGACTATATATATATGATATATGACAGATACTTATTGACTGTATATATAATATATATGATATACACTCTGACTATATATATATATATATATATATATATATATATATATATATGTGTGTGTGTGTGTGTGTGTATGTGTGTGTGTGTGTGTGTGTGTGTGTGTGTGTGTGTGTAGATGTATATATAGACACCCTATTAGAAAATATAACCACATTATTCCGTCTGTGTGGAATCATTTATTCCTCAGAGATGTAACTTTAAAGTTGAATGAAGGTTATGAGGCAGATTAACATGCAGGACCTGCTTATTTCTCACTTCAGATGAGCAGAGCTGCATATTTTGAAGTAACAATTTATACTTGTTTACTTAAATAGAAAACAATACATATTTCATAGTTATTTAGAAATGAATATTTGAAATATTACATGTGAAAATTGAATCAACGCAGCCTGGCGCTGATGTAACACACTCAATAATTCATGTTTTATTTGATGCCATTGGTAATTTATGCGCTGTAAGGCATCAGGTGAGGAATGAAGAAGCGATTCTCTGCGTCGACTCTTCATCATTAAGGGAGCCGTAAGATGAGAGACGTGCAGTGTCTTTTACAACTGTCATATATTATAACAGGACCCCCCGACCCCCCCCGACCCCCCCACAGAAACATTACCTTTAATTGTCGTCGTCCATCATTCATCATCATTCTTCCACACGGCCACTTCTGCTAAAGTGCAAAAAGATTCCAAATAGCACTGAAAAATGACGCACAGCGGTCTGAAAGACAGCGGCTCGATTCATTTACAGTCAAGCGCCGGTTTTTCATGTTTCAGATTTTTTGGGAGATTAGATATTAGACAATCTAGTCGCGTAAGGAAGGAGGAGGTCTACCCATCGTCTCCAGAGAGCACACTTCTGCACTGTTTAATACGTAGTTACTGTTTGTTTGCTAAATTTAAAATTCTGGAAAATTGCCGTTTTCTTATTCAGTATGTTAAACCATAAAATTAAAATATAATAAATTATTTAAATAAAATAAAATAAATAAAATATATATACTAAATTTTAGTGTAATGAATGTAAAATGTATTTTATTTTATAAAATCTATCAAATGTTTTAAACTTTTTTTTTTCCAGTATGTGAAACCATAAAATGTATTATTTAAATATGCATAATTTTTAAATAATAAAATTTACATATACTAAATTTTAGTATAAATGTCAAGGGTATTTACTTTATTTGTTATTTATTTTATTTTTATTTCTTTTATATTAGCTCACAGTGCTATTGGTGGGGAGTGTAGGCTCAATTTTCCCCAGTGTCCCCTGCTGTCCAGGCTCCTGTGCGACGGTCAGTGTGTTTTGGGATAGTAGCCGAGGCTGCTGTTGGCGTTCTGGGCTCTGCGGTGGGCTCTGATGATGGAGGCTGGTCGTTTTTCAGCAGGGTTCTGATTAGACCCATCGCCCTGCCCGCTATGCTCCAGTCGCCGTGGTAATTGGAGCTGGCAGGAGGTTGGCATGTGAAATCCCCCTCGACACGGCCCTCCCCTTCTTTTATCCCACTGCTGTCTCTTCCCACCGTAACCCTGCCAAACATGCACACTGTGCACTTTTATTAACCCTCACCCACCTGGAGTCCAGCGCATGAGGAGCCCATCTGAGCTCTTAAAGGGCCCGTATCAGTGGAACCTGGGTGTTCCTCGCTTTTATTGGAATTGCTGTTAATGTTCTGTTACCCTTCACTCCTGAGTCTGTGCGGTCCAGACAGACACAGAGAGAGTAAAGTGAAAAAAACAGTCTGTAATTATGCGATGATATGAAAATCATTGCATTTTGTGTCCTATTTGGACCTACAGCAGTTTAGCCCCGCCCACTCACATTGAAGTTATAAGTAGTGTTTCAGTCTGGGATGCTTTCTGAACGAGACACAATACAGGACACCCAATCAGAACATAACTCATTTACATATATCATCCTATTTGGACCTACAGCAGTTTAGCCCCGCCCACTCACATTGAAGTTATAAGTAGTGTTTCAGTCTGGGATGCTTTCTAAACAAGACATAATACAGGACACCCAATCAGACCAGAGCTCATTTACATATATTGGGCCTACAACAGTTTAGCCCCACCCACTCACATTGAAGCTGTAAGGAGTGTTTCAGCCTGGGCTGCTTTCTGAACGAGACACAATACAGGACACCCAATCAGAACATAACTCATTTACATATATCATCCTATTGGGCCTACATCAGTTTAGCCCTGCCCACTCACATTGAAGTTATAAGTAGTGTTTCAGCCTGGGCTGCTTTCTGAACGAGACACAGTACAGGACACCCAATCAGAACATAACTCATTTACATATATCATCCTATTGGGCCTACATCAGTTTAGCCCCTCCCACTCACTTTGACGCTGTAAGGAGTGTTTCAGCCTGGGCTGCTTTCTAAACAAGACATAATACAGGACACCCAATCAGAACAGAGCTCATTTACATATATCCTCCTACTGGGCCTATATCAGTTTAGCCCCTCCCACTCACATTGACGCTGTAAGGAGTGTTTCAGCCTGGGCTGCTTTCTAAACAAGACATAATACAGGACACCCAATCAGAACAGAGCTCATTTACATATATCCTCCTACTGGGCCTATAAAGTTAAAGGGACCTCTACCTAAATATTCTAAACCACAAAATGGCTTAATGTACCATAAACAGCTGTGATTCCACGTGACTGTTTTCCAACCTCTCTTTATCCCTCTGAATTAAGCAGGCTGTATCTTTAAGACTGATATATGTTAATGAGCTCTGCTCTGATTGGTCGTGCTGTATCATGGCTTATTCAAAGAGCAGCCCGGGCTGAAACACTGCCTACACCTTCAGCAGGGATGGGTGGGGTTAAGCTGCTGTAGGTTGAAAAGGTGGATGTATGCATACTTATAACGCCATATATTCTGTGATGTCACAAAAACAGTAGACTCCGTATGGACTGCAGGGACTCGGGAGTGAATGGTTTGCTAGTGGAACTGTACATCAAACTCGCTCTTTACTCCAGTAAAGGGAGGAAATTCTGTGATATGGGCCCTTTAATCTCTTTGCCATGTGCTGCTCTCCAGCTCTCTGTTTTTGTTAAGCAGGTCTTTGTCAGATGAGCCCCTCAGATGTCCAGGAACGAGCTCTGACTGTTCTGTTGTAGTGCTTTGAGGAGAACGGTGTCACTTCTGCTTCCCCTGAACTGATTACAGGGCGGGTCATGTTCCGCTGCTGTGTTCGTGCCATTGGCGACTTTTTTACTGTTTTTTTTGCGGTCGTTGGCATCGATAAGGCTGGGCCTGCTCTGGCCTCCGTCCATATTCAGAGAGATAATAGATTAGACTGCCGTCTGTAGAAGCCTGGAAGGGCTTATCACTCTAAACTCTCGTTAAACACTGCGTGGTAACTGTGGGTTCTTCTCGGAACGGACGTTTAATGGAGTGCAGTAGTGTGAGCTGCTGTTTCTGGAGCAGGGCAGCAAAGGACAGCGTTGGCTTTACAAGAAGTGAAGAGGCGAGTTTTATTGACTTTATTGAGCAGCGATCCTAACGGTGCATTAGCAATAAAAAATAAATAAATAAAAACATTAAACAGGGCCACAACTTAATTATATTGTTCCCATGCCTGACTAAATTGTGGCTATGCATTAGGAACTCGTTTCCACACCTTACTAAGTCGTGGCCACACATTAGGATCTTTTTCTCACACCTTATTAAGTTGTGGCTGTGACTTAATTATCTTGTTTCCATGCCTTACCAAGTGGTGGCCACCATTTAATTATCTTGTTTCCATGCCTTACTAATTTGTGGCCATGACTTAACTATGTTGTTTCCATGCCTAAGTTGTGGCCACAGCTTAATTATCTTTATTCCATGCCTTACTAAGTCGTGGCCACACATTAGGATCTTTTTCCCACACCTTACTAAGTTGTGGCCATGACTTAATTATCTTGTTTCCATGCCTTACTAAGTTGTGGCCATGACTTAATTATCTTGTTTTCATGCCTTACTAATTTGTGGCCATGATTTAATTATCTTGTTTTCATGCCTTACTAAGTTGTGGCCATAGCTTAACTATGTTGTTTCCATGCCTAAGTTGTGGCCACAGCTTAATCATCTTGTTTCCATGCCTTACTAAGTTGTGGCCATGACTTAATCATCTTGTTTCTATGCCATACTAAATCGTAGCCACACATTAGGATCTTTTTACCACACCTTACTAAGTTGTGGCCACGACTTAATTATCTTGTTCCCATGCCTTACTAAGTAGTGGCCACACATCATTATTTTTATCTATACAGGATGTCACCCGTGGGGCTCCGTAGAAAAGCGAGAGGTCACTGATTTCATTTCCAATCAAAAAAGTTCGAGTTATTCATTTTTCAGCTTCAGGAAAAAAACGAAAACGCATAATAAACAGAAAACGAAACATCAGTGAGTCGCTCTTCACCTCCATCACAGCTCCCGTTCTTTACAGCTCCTCAAAGAACCTGCAGACACGCCGCCGAAGCTCAGTCTTAGAAGCTGGTTGGTGATTTTCTGAAGTAATCAGACACGTTCAGTGGTGTTGAGGTGATTTCGCTGACCGCGTGTCGGTCTGTTAGGAAATAAACACCTAATTAACTGTGAAAAACTTTTTCCTTAAGACATGTAATAAAAAGCCTTCATGCTCGTCCCTTCATGACCGCGTGAGAGCTCTCATATCGACACGTTCAGACCCGCCGAGGCATTACGCGCCGCTAATGTAACGGCTGGAACCTGTTCTAAAAGCTGTCGGCACCTTCCGCGTCCTGTCAAACCCGTGAGGGTGAAGGCGAGCGGAGAGAAGCTGCTCAGAGAGACTAAAAGCTGTTTGTAGTCGAGCTGTCAGGTTGAACAGTCGTTCCTCGGAAAGGACGCAAGTCTCTGCCTGCGCGAGTCATTTGAAGCCGTGTGGATAAAGGCTTTGCGTAATTGCGCCTCGCTGTTTGAGATTCAGCTTTTCTGCCTCTAATTTCGAGCGATAGCCGTCATTAACACGGCCGGCTGCGTTCCACGTCCCAGCCAAGGTGATATAAACAGGACACACGACATCAGCAAAGCTTCAAAGCTTCATTTACTGTTACAGGCTTGACATCATATAAACTGAAGAACCCTTTTTGGTGCTATTTAGAACCATGTCCCAAAGGTTCTACATTGGACCATATACCTATGTAGCGCCCAAAAGGGTTCTTTTTATTGTTATGATGTCAGGCTTGTTACATTAGAAGAACCCTTTTTGGTGTTATATAGAACCCTTTTCAAAAAGGTTCTGCATAGAACCATCTCAGCACATTCTCCATCAATGCAAAGTAGTCCTTCACAACGCCAAGAACCTTTTAATCATGCCGAGGGTTCTTTGAGTGTTCGTGGTTCTATATAGAACCATTTTCTTTGCTAAAGAACCCTTGAAGAACCATCATTTTTAAGTGCAACTACTGAAGAACTACATTTGGTTCCTGAACAACCTTTCCGTGGACAGTTCTTTGAGAAATGATGTGGGTCAATGAGATGTGTGTATGTGAAGGTTGTTGTTAAAGTGTAAAGAACCTTCAAGGTTCTCTACCAAGCCAGAATTGTAAATTGATTAAAACTCAGAAGCACCGCGGAACCTTTATTTTGAAGAGCGTAGAGTAGCAGCACCCTAAAAGAACGGATACATTATCTTCTATAACATTTTGTGCCGGTATGAATTGGGAAAATATCATTATATTGAACTGTATTGGTATCATTAAGCACCAGCTTCAGGCCAGTTGTTGAAGCACATCTGCCAGGCTTGATTCTTCTGCCTAGGACCGTCCACTTCAGTCCAGCATTTCTTATTCTTTGCCCAGCTTTCTTGCAAGATGGCAGTCCAATTACCGGCCGAATGCATCACTCTGCTAGAGCCAAGCACCTTGTCATAACAACTCCAGGGAAACAGTAAGACTACTGTTGGCAGGCCTTTCAGCTTTAAGCTGCCATCTGTGGCAGTGCCCACGTCTAAGATGAGCAACCAGGGAGAGGCTCGAGACTGAGTGAGACATTTCGGCAGGATTCCCCCCCACGATGATTCAGATTAGCTACTGAGCTCCTGCCTGTCTTGGTTTAAATATATACTAAGCGCAGCACAAGTGTCTGAAAGGAATAGTTTGACGTTTTTACACGGCTGCTACTGTTTTTAGTCATGCATCATCCTTTAATCCATATTTACAGATAATAAGAAGTCATACGGTGTCAGAAACCACATGATCAAGTCTAGCAGCATGCTGGAATCTATAATCAACCTCCATAAATACTCCTGTACATAGAATGGAAGATATTAGCACATAAACAACCTTAGTAAACACTTTTATACAGGGGAATAGGAGATATTAGTCGATAATAACTTCAGTGAACATTCCTATACACTAGAATAGGAGATATTAGTCGATAATAACTTCAGTGAACATTCCTATACACTAGAATAGGAGATATTAGTCAATAAACAACTTCAGTGAACATTCCTATACACTAGAATAGGAGATATCAGTCGATAATAACTTCAGTGAACATTCCTATACACTAGAATAGGAGATATTAGTCGATAATAACTTCAGTGAACATTCCTATACACTAGAATAGGAGATATCAGTCGATAATAACTTCAGTGAACATTCCTATACACTAGAATAGGAGATATTAGTCGATAATAACTTCAGTGAACATTCCTATACACTAGAATAGGAGATATTAGTCGATAATAACTTCAGTGAACATTCCTATACACTAGAATAGGAGATATCAGTCGATAATAACTTCAGTGAACATTCCTATACACTAGAATAGGAGATATTAGTCGATAATAACTTCAGTGAACATTCCTATACACTAGAATAGGAGATATTAGTCGATAATAACTTCAATGAACATTCCTATACACTAGAATAGGAGATATTAGTCGATAATAACTTCAGTGAACATTCCTAGACACGAGATATTAGCCAATAAACAACTTCTTTGAGCATTCCTAGACACTGGATTAGGACATGTTAGTCCATAAACAACCTTAGTTAGCAGTCATATACAGTAGATATTAGTCAATAAACAACTTAAGTAAACTTTTCTAGACACTAGATTAGGAGATATTAGTCCGTAAATAACTTCAATAAATATTTCTATACATTGAATAGGAGATATTAGGTCATAAACACTAATACAGTGGAATAGGAGATATTAGTCAATAAACAACTTCAGTGAACATTCCTATACACTAGAATAGGAGATATTAGTCGATAATAACTTCAGTGAACATTCCTATACACTAGAATAGGAGATATTAGTCAATAATAACTTCAGTGAACATTCCTATACACTAGAATAGGAGATATCAGTCGATAATAACTTCAGTGAACATTCCTATACACTAGAATAGGAGATATTAGTCGATAATAACTTCAGTGAACATTCCTATACACTAGAATAGGAGATATTAGTCGATAATAACTTCAGTGAACATTCCTATACACTAGAATAGGAGATATTAGTCGATAATAACTTCAGTGAACATTCCTATACACTAGAATAGGAGATATTAGTCGATAATAACTTCAGTGAACATTCCTATACACTAGAATAGGAGATATTAGTCGATAATAACTTCAGTGAACATTTCTGTACATTAGAATAGGAGATATTAGTCGATAATAACTTCAGTGAACATTCCTATACACTAGAATAGGAGATATCAGTCGATAATAACTTCAGTGAACATTCCTATACACTAGAATAGGGGATATTAGTCGATAATAACTTCAGTGAACATTCCTATACACTAGAATAGGAGATATTAGTCGATAATAACTTCAGTGAACATTTCTGTACATTAGAATAGGAGATATCAGTCGATAACATCAGTGAACATTCCTGTATGTTAGAATAGAAGACATTAGTACATAAACAATCTCAAACACACTCCTTTTTACATTAGAATAGAAGATATTAGTCCATAAACAACCCTAGTAAACACTCATATACAGTGGAATAAGAGATATTAGTCCATAAACAACCCTAGTAAACACTCATATACAGTGGAATAAGAGATATTAGTCATTAAACGACTTCAGTACACATTCCTGTAGATACTGCCTCTCTGCTAAATACAGACCTACGAACCACTAGAGTGTGCTTCACCGCCCACTGGTGGTCCGCAGCCCACAGATTGAGAAACCCTGCTTTAGTCTATGTTTATAGGTATCGGGATGTCATACAGTGCCAGAGACCACAAAAGCGAGTCCTGGAGCGCACTAATTGGCAAGATACTCATTAGGTGCAATAGCCTTGTAGCACCAGTGCAGTGCTAAAGAAGCAAACCTCTGGCTGTTTGAGTGCGCTCAGGGTAAAGAACCTGTTCTCTAAGAAAAGGTGAATTTCTTGAGTTCTCTTTGTACGCATAGCAAAGTGAAAGGTGCGAGTGATGCCACACTTCCTAGACAGAAGAAAGAGCTTTTTGTACCTGTGCCCTGTAGCGTTTTTATGAAATGATTCTGCCTCATATCTGTCTTAACCTTCACATACTGTATTTTATGCCTCAACCGCAGCTGAGTTCTTTCTCGGGCTTTGCCTCACCAAGTGTCTGTGCCAAGCATCAGACCTCAGCCTGCATTTTGACTGCATTAACCACTGTTGTGTATGATTTAGTGAACTGGTCAGAGGTTAAATAAACTGCAATATATGCCTTGAATACTGTTAAAACTTTCCGTCGTACATTAAACAGTCGCGTACACTAGAATGGGAGATATTAGTCTGTGAAAAACCACAATAATCACTCATATACATAGGAGATATTAGTCTATGAACAACCGTAATAATCACTCATATACATAGGAGATATTAGTCTATGAACAACCATAATAATCACTCATATACATAGGAGATATTAGTCTATGAACAACTATAATAATTGCTCATATACATAGGAGATATTAGTCTATGAACAACCGTAATAATCACTCATATACATAGGAGATATTAGTCTATGAACAACCGTAATAATCGCTCATACTCATAGGAGATATTAGTCTATGAACAACCTTAATAATCACTCATATACATAAGAGATATTAGTCTATGAACAACCGTAATAATCACTCATACACATAGGAGATATTAGTCTATGAACAAACATAATAATCACTCATACACATAGGAGATATTAGTCTATGAACAACCGTAATAATCACTCATACACATAGGAGATATTAGTCTATGAACAACCGTAATAATCACTCATACACATAGGAGATATTAGTCTATGAACAACCATAATAATCACTCATATACATAGGAGATATTAGTCTATGAACAACTATAATAATTGCTCATATACATAGGAGATATTAGTCTATGAACAACCGTAATAATCGCTCATACACATAGGAGATATTAGTCTATGAACAACTGTAATAATCACTCATATACATAGGAGATATTAGTCTATGAACAACCTTAATAATCACTCATATACATAAGAGATATTAGTGCATAAGCAGTCTTATACTATAGAATTGGAGATATTAGTCAATAAACAACCTTAGTAAACACACTTATTCAGTCGAATGGGAAATATTAGTCAATAAACTGCTTCAGTAAACAAACACTAGAATAAGCAATATTAGTCCATAAAAAACCTTAGTAAACACTCTTATACAGTAGAATAGGAGATATTGGTCCATAAACAACTTCCATAAATTCTCCTATACATAGAGTAAGAGATATTAGTGCATAAACACTCATACAGAGGAATAGCAGATATTTGTCGATAAACAACTTCAGTAAACACTGCTATACAGTATAATAGGAGATATTAGCCAATTAACAGCTTCAGAAGACGTTCCTTTATACGAATAGGAGATATTAGTCCATAAAGAACCATAATAAACACACTTATACAGTAGAACAGGAGATATTAGTCCATAAACAGCCTCAATAAATACTCCTATATCCTAAAAAGTAATACTCCTCCTAAAAAAACACTCCAATGCTTTAGAAAAGGAGATATTAAACCATGAACAGTCCTATACAGTAGGTCATGTCAATCCATAAACAACCCCTGTAAACACTCCAGTACGCTAGAATAGTAGATATTAGTCAATAAACAACCTTAATAAAACTACGATACAGTAGAATATGCTAAATGAGTCCATAAACAACTACACGACAACAATTCCAGTCATATGCACTAAAGTAGGAGTTCTACGCTTTTAAGTGGTCCGAGTGGGTTAATGAAGGTTTCATGAGGAATCAGTCCGTCATTCGAAACTCAGCTCTGTGTTTTTCGCTTCTGTGTTTTGTCTGTCCACAGTTTCTTTGCACGCCCATAAACCTGAAATGTGACAAGTCTCCACACATTGAGTAAACAAAACTCAAGCAAAGGGAGAAAAAACCCGCTCGTGAACTCAGGTAGCCTGTTTCTTTGCGTGCGCAGGCTATTCAGCGGAGCGAAGTCGCAAGTGATATTTATTCTTGCTGGAGGTGCTGTTGTTTTATTGTTATGCAGAAAGTCCTCAGAGAAGCAGATCAACATAAGAATATAGATGTAGTGCTCGAGCAGGTAGTTGACCTTTCTTGTATGTTTGCATACGCGTACGCACAATCGTGCTGTTCTGCATGTTCCAGAGCAGCCTGCTCTGCTCGCGGCGTTAAAGGTATAGGCAGAGGGCAACCTGCTGCTTCTGTTACGTCTTAATTAGACATATCATTATCATACGCTTATGTTTTTCATTTACACTCAAACGGTATTTTTAGTTTTACTGCCATTAAACGTGGTGCCACATGGCTTGGATGTACAGTCTCTAGGAAAACAGTGTGGAACTTTTACATTATGTGGAGGTTTGAGAAGGTTCTTCGTTCTTGCACATCTCATTTACGGAAGTTTTTTGGTGGAGAAATTTCATGAACAAAAATAACGTTTCACATACATACAAGTCCTTGGACATTGAAAGAAAGCATACAAATAAGTGGCGGTTTATTTTGGTGCTAATATTTGGGACATCGTGACGTGTGATATGGACACAATACCACATTACCAGACTGAAGTGGCACAGATCTGATTTTTTTTGCCCTGTTGTGACTCAGTTTTTAGAGCTGAGTGGACACAAAACTTTTCACGTCTGACCTGAGCCACTTTCATATGGGTCCTAGATTGGATACACATCCAATTCGTGGCCTTAGTGTGACGCTCAGATCGGAATTCATTCAATTCAGTCATTCAGTGTTACTCTGGCAGCAGCGCCGAACAGACGTTAAAGCCTGTAAACAGTGGAAAAACAGCTCGTTTCACCTTTTTCTCCTCCGCCTGGCTCTAATAACGAAGCTGAGAGCTGATCAGAGTTAATGATCTTCTCAGCGAAGCTCGTTCTGCTCGTTAGTTTGTGCTGATGATGCAGTGATTCAGTCACGTGACGTTACTGAGTAGAAGGAGCTCATGAGGGTCATTTCAGGCCAGGTCATCACATTAATGACCCATTTGAGTCACTTAGTTAAACGAGTGTGAACCGTCGAGTCAGAGAGATCGGATTTGAGGGGAAAATCGGATTTGAGCAATGAGGCTTGTAATGTGAACGTAGGCTTTATTGCCACTGGAGCTGTTAATGAATGTGTTAAATTATTAATGCCACAATTTGTTGAAACGATTAACTCATCTTGTTTTTTAATTTAATAATGGATGGGTGGATGGATGGATATGGACAGATAAATACTTAGGTAGATGGATAGATGGATGGATAGATAGGTAGGTGGATGGATGGATAGATAGGTAGATAGATTGGTGGATTGACAGGTGGATGGTGGATTGATAGGTAGGTAGATGGGTAGAAACAGATGAATAAATAGGTGGATGGATGGTTGGATGGATGAACAGATAGGTAGGTGGATGGATGGATAGATAGGTAGATAGATTGATGGACTGATAGGTGAATGGATGGTTGGATGGATAGATAACTAGGTAGATGGATAGAAATATAGATGAATAGATAGGTGGATGGATAGATGAATGGGTGGACAGAAAAATAGATAGATAGATAGATAGATAGATAGATAGATAGATAGATAGATAGATAGATAGATAGATAGATAGATAGATTCGTTGCTACATTCGTTAGATTATGTGCATCTGAACATTTGATGACTGTCAATGTGTTGCTCAGTCCTGGTTTCCTCTCTTTGAGCCTTTTTTATTGTCTCCTATTTCAGAGAACGAGGTTCCTCCTGGTTTTCCCAGCATTGATATGGGTCCTCAGCTGAAAGTCGTGGAGCGGACGCGCACTGCCACCATGCTCTGCGCCGCCAGCGGCCACCCCGACCCCGAAATCTCCTGGTTCAAGGACTTCCTGCCTGTCGACATCAACAGCAGCAACGGCCGAATCAAGCAGCTTCGCTCAGGTGACCATAAAACTCAATACACACTGTAACGTCTCTGCTCCATCCCTGCGGTAATGCAGTGCTTCGTTTTATTGGCGACAAGCAGCGCTTTGACAGACCCATCACACTCTGCTGTCATAGATATTGATCCCGCTTTAGCTGTTTTCGCAGACAGCGTCCATAAACACCCTTCAATTTCCCACCTCTTATGTTTAGGTATGTTGTTTAGCTCTTTATTGCGTTCAATTTAGCTTCATATGATATTCCCTCACAGCTAAAGCCATTCAGTGGCTCTTTAACCCTTAGAAGTCGTGGGTAATTGTCCTCTCAGGTAATATTGCTGAAGTCTAATAACATAAATACATAATGAATGGCCTCGCTATGCTGAGAATTACGGTTTCATTTGATTCAAACCCCGTTTGAGTCTTTCGATGCCAAAAAATGACAGAAAAAATCTCTTCTACTTACAAACAAATGTGGTGCATGTAAATGTGTATATCATATTAGAGTATGTACACTATGTGAACAAAAGTATTGGGACACCTTAACCTACAGTAGCTTTTATGAATCCCATTCTAAATCCATGGGCATTAATATGGAGTTGGTCCCCCTTTGCAGCTCTAGCAGCTTCCACTCTTCTGGGAATTTTAGTCAAGCGGAGTGGAGACTGTGAGTCAGGCCTTCTCGTCCAACATCAGTGTCTGACCTCACAAATGTGCTTCTGGAAGAACGGTTCTGGAAGAAAAATTCCCATAAACACACTCCTAACCCTTGTGGAAAGCCTTCCCAGAAGAGGTGAAGCTGTTGTAGCTGCAAAGGGTGGGCCGACATCATATTAAACCCTGTGGATTAAGAATGGGATGTCGCTCAAGTTCATATGCCTGTGAAGCCAGATGGCCGAATACTTTTGGAAATATGGTGTATAGATATAGATACACACACACACACACACACCCACACACACCAATGCAAACAATATACAAACAATGATGCCTGGTTGAATAACTACAAATAAATCTGAATTATTAAATGATTTTTGCTTTTTTCCAATTTAAATGACCGAATTCTCATTACTGTAATAAGATTTGAAGATAAATATGTAAATAATGTTTTTTTCCATTTTTCCTTCTCATAATCTGTACAGTTCAGTCTAATTATACAGCAGCATGTTGAAGACCATTAAGGTTTTTCTTTTCAATTGTGCCGCAAAATATTTGTTTCCTTTCAAAAGGTTTTACAAGGAAAACAATTTAACGGAACAATTAGAAGAAATACGAATTAATGTTTCTAATTAAAAAAGCAAAACACACGACAAACGTCGGTGCTAAGAAGCCGATATGTGAACGCCAGTAATGAAAATTAGGGTAAAACAACAAAAAAGTAACAATAATGATTTTCCATATCATATAGAGCTCCAGTTATTCTTTTCAGTCATGTGAACGTTCTTTATCTGTGTGATAATTAGGACCCTTAAATATTTATACGCATGGTTTATAGTGACTCCTTTATAGGCCATAATGTGTATTAGTGTGCGTGCATGGAGGCCTACACTTTTACCAAAAATGCTTCTATATAATACCAAAAAAAAAAGATTCCATGACCTTTTTAGTGCCAAAGCATCTTTGAAGAACCCGATATTATAAGTTTAATGTCTCTAATTAGTTTCCCAAAGACGGAAGTTTCAACGAGACAGAAACTTTGCTTTTGTTGCCATGGCGATAACGGCGCTGTCAGCCTGTATACCTGTCCGCAGCATCTGGCTGCGGTTTGGAGAACATCATTGACGTGCCCTTAGCGTCAAATGAGGCTTAAACCTTTCTAAAAACAAGAAAACAGTCTGGATAATTGCAGTCGCCTCTGAAGGAGTTTTCCAAGCAGCCCGGGGCGAATCGATCGCCCACTCTATATACGGCCTGGACCCTCTTGATAGATGAATAGCTCCGGCTGACCCAGAATCAGATGGATGGCCGGGAGCCGACGTAGGCCAGATTAGTGGCTTTTGACTGACTTAAACTTCATCTCTCTCCACTAAATCCACCTCATTTACTCTCAAGCAGAGCAGGGTCTCCTTTAACTTAAGGAGGCCGAGCTTCCTCCTCCACAAGCCTGTGAGAAGTTTGCTGCTGATTGGAATGATTTCCATTCCCTGGTTAAAGCTCGTTTTGGCTCTTGAGACAAACGTGGAACGCAGGCAGACATGAACAGTATTTGGTGGGCTGTCAAAACTAAAGGTGAACTTTATTGTTTGTAATAGATCTTCTCTGATGTTGGCACGAGCTTTGAACTGCGTTAGATGTTGGAGCACTTCTCTAACCTGGGTTTATTCAGGGCAGGACTCAGGAGAACCTGTTCCTCTCTTTCAAGGCCGTGCTGGTAGCAGAGGAGAACAGCGCGCAGAGCTGCCGGAGCCTCGCTCACGGCAATTTAGCACACGATTATGACAAAGTAAAAGCTTGTACCAGTTTCGTTATGTAGGACACAGCGGATGAGATCATGCTGTTTGCCAGCTTTGTCCTTCAGAGTTTCCAGAGATAATAATAATACTTGTAATAACAATAATAATAATAATAATGATAAAGAAAAAATACCATTAAAATACGTAATAATATTTGAATTATTTTGTTTTATTTATTCAGATAAATGCATGGTATTTATATATATATATATATATACACATCGCTGCTGTTTTGTATCTCCAAAACGGTAACTTTACAGGAGAAGGAAAAAACATACATTGACTTACTGTAAGTCAAGAGCCACGTTTACATGCAGCCTAATAATCCGTTAATAATCCGACTAATAGCTCAATCAGAATAGAATACGTCCATGTAAACACCTCAGTTGGAATAGTCTAGTCCAATTAAGGCCATTTGGAATACAGTTTGTATCTGAACAAGGTGGGTATTTCTGTAAATAATCCGTTAAATAGAAGAATAATATCCGTGTAAACGCCCGTATCCGATTACATTCCCTATCGGAAAGTTTAAGTCCGTTCTGCATGTGCGTCGCGTCACAGTGAGAGTTTATACCGTTCAACACGGCGGAGCAGAAACTGGTCTGCAGATCAGAGTTCATGCTCTGATCTTTAAAAGACGGCGGTGGGACGGACGTCCAGCTTATGCGTCTCAGAGCACGACGTCTTCCTCTCGGCCTTCTTTAATAAGGACGTGTGAAGGACGTTTTCCTGAGTCTGACGTCATTTTAAGCAACTAGAAGCTCAAGCATTAGCCAGCCGGTAATCTAATTTTATATATATATATATATATATATATATATATATACACACATATATGGATTGATTAATATTTATGGATTCATTTTCAGTTGCAGATTCTAAACTGATACAGACTTTTTGAAATAAACAAAATAAAAGTCCCTTTAGATGCAAATACATCAGTATTATGACAAACGGAGATGCCAGAGTGGTACTGTGTTTAAACAGTGATGTGATTTCTTTTTTCCGTCACTCTCTTTTGCACTAATATGCATGTATGTATATCCTTTTTGAGTACTGCTGTATATTCTGACTGTAATTGAATGTTCAACATTCAGTTTGCCCAGATTTTTAGCCCAGATGGCCTGTAGTGTACTAACCCCTCCGGAGTGCTGCGCTCCCGCTGCTCCTCTCTGTCTTTAAGATTATTTCCTTTACTTTCTTTTCTGAATCTCCTGTTTCTCTCTGTCTGTCTCTTTTCTCTACTAATGCTTCTCTCCCATCTTGTTTTGCGTTCCGTTTGCTTGGCCTAGGGGGTACGCCAATCCGAGGTAAGACAACTGGACGGTGTCTCAAAATCCAC
This sequence comes from Pygocentrus nattereri, assembly GCF_015220715.1. Taxonomy (NCBI): domain Eukaryota; kingdom Metazoa; phylum Chordata; class Actinopteri; order Characiformes; family Serrasalmidae; genus Pygocentrus; species Pygocentrus nattereri. The sequence continues at coordinate 3,974,728 of NC_051229.1, forward strand.
AGTGTTGCGTCCTCCACCCCCCCTTCGTCTCCTCACTTTCGCCTCCATCGTTCCCTTGCCTCTGAGCACCATCTCTCAACCCGTCACGGCTCTGTCGCTCATTTTTCCTTCACTAAACTTCAGTTCTGTGTGATTACTTAGCATTTTGATGGATTCTACTCCAGTATATTAATGAAGAAAGTATCTTTCTACTCAGGTCTGTTACAGTTTTTAACATGTAGTCCATAATTCCTTTTTTGGGTTTAATTTCATTTTATAATGTTGGTTCAGCTCCTGGGCTGATTTATCGTTGCTCACAACTCTCACTTTGGAGCTTTTAGCATTTTAATCAGCAGTTTTAATCTAGTAAGACCAAATGGATCCAAAAAAGGAAATAGATATTAAAACGTTCTGGTCCTCTGTGGCTTCTTCTTTGCCAGCTTCTTATTTGAATTTTCCATCCCACCTTAAATGATGCAGCTGTTTTCCATTCCACCTTAAAGCTGCACCATAATTTAAATAAGAAGCCGGTTTCAGCCTCTTGTTTCCCCGGCTGATAGATGCTGGATGGTCTAAGAAGTTCAACTGCGGCTCTTAAAGTGACTCGGTACTTAAGTACTTACGTTTTCAGGCACATTACCCACTTCTGTGGATGCACCATGTTTTATTCATACAGTTCAGTGCTTTCACTTTTTACAGTGCTCTGAGATATTTAAGCAGTAGAACACTCGAGGAGTGTGTTATCGCCAGTAACATCACAGCTGTGGTGATCTATGGTGACCAAATCACAGCCGTGATGTTATTGGTGATAACTCCCTCCTCGAGTGCTCTACTGCTTTAATACAGCAGTTAAATAAATACAGTAAGAAATGAATAAACTGGCCGTGAACGCGGCGTTTAATATGTTTTAATGTTCAGTTCCTTCCTCCTAATTATAGCTCCTTAACGAGCAGCTCGCTGCTACGTCAGAGTAACGAGCTCCGCCCACTCGCTGCTCAGCCGGCAGTTCGTTCTCCAGCTCCTTACACTAAATTCCCAAACTGACGTCACCACTGAGCAGCTTTTCAGTCGGCAGCTGTGACAGAAGAACAGCTGAACAACCTGGAATCAGCCAGAAATGAACCCAACACCATTCGCCAGACGTGTCTGATCTTCAGAGTCGGACCAAATCAGACTGAGCCGTAAAACTGAGCCAATATCAGGTTCAGCTCAGTTTGGTCAGTTTGTCCAGATCAGTATTAATGTTGTTTTGTTCCAGACGGTCTGTGAAGCTTCTTACAGCCCGTTTAGTTTGGCGAATGGTGTTGGGTTCATTTCTGGCTGATTCCAGGTTGTTCAGCTGTTCTTCTGTCACAGCTGCCGACTGAAAAGCTGCTCAGTGGCGACGACAGTTTGGGAATTTAGTGTCGTCTCGTCTTCAGAGTCGGACCAAATCGGCTGTCGGTCAGATGTGGTCTTAACAGCGTCCGTTTTCTGTTTGCGGCAAAGTAAGAAGTCAAAACGTTCAGACGGCTCGAGCGTCTCCTACAGCTGTCAGAGTCGTTGCTTAGCAACAGCATCTCAGCGGAGTGATACAGTGTTTGTGATGTTATGGTGAAAAAACAGCACAGTTAGAACGCTGCTCAACCAATCAGCTCACAAGGCCGGTACTAACTGTTGTGTAAGAGGAGATAACAATAGACTAAACAACAAAACAAAGCCCCCCCCCCCCCCCCCCCCCAATTCTGCAAGTGCTTTTCAACGTCCTAGAACCCGGGTTATATGGCCTGTTGTTTGGTCCAGTTCTACAGAAGTAGTTGTTCAGGCTGATGTGCTGTAGGTGGTTCTATATAGAACCTTTTTGAAAAGGGTTCTGTGTAGCACCCGAAAGGGTTCCTCTACTGTTACAAGCTTGACATTTTAACAATAGAAGAACGCTTTTTGGTGCTATGTAGAACCCTTTTCAGAAAGATTCTACACAGAACCATTCTCCATCAATCTGAAGAACACTTTCACCAAGCCAGCCGTTTCACTTTAATCATGCAAAGGATTTTTAAGTGTTTATGGCTCTATGTAGAACCATTTTCTTTACAAAAGAACCCTTGAAGAACCCTGTTTTAAGAGTGTAAGACTTGTTAGCCAGTCATCTAAATGCTGGCATGGCTCCTTTTGATTAATGTTCAGAACTGAATCTTTTAAATGTGTTTTTATTTACATTTTTTATGTTTGTTTTTACTCTGTAATGGTTAGAATTTTTAAAAGTAAAGTGAAAGTACTTTATTATAAGTAAATAAAAGTACTGGGATTTAATGCTGCTCAGACAAGTCCAAAAAAGTACTTAAGTACTGTAATGATACTAAATGTAATTCCTTACTTTCCCCTTCTGAGTACAGCTAATTAAAACATAAAGGCTTGCAGCTGTGTTCAGCGTCTGCAGTCAGACGTCGCTCACGTATTTTTCAGCTTGATGAGGAATCAGCGCGTGATTGATTAGTGTTGCTTAAAAAATAGCATTAGCATTTAGCGATTAGCACTGGCATTTGGAATCTAATTACACCTGCACCCCTGCTGCTCTGACCTGATTTCTCTGGGTCGTTTGCTGAGAGCGAACGATACGGCACGTCCCTATTTTGGTGGCGCCAGGTAGAAATACACATTATCTTTTCAGGCAAGCGGCTGTCTAAGCCCTCAGTGCCTCCCTCCGCTCAGATATGGCTGAAAGGTAGAGCAAACCTGGAACAGCCTGCTTTCCTAATGGTGGATTACAACGGTCTTATGTTCTCTCTGGGGGGTCTCAGTCGTTTGGTTTACAAAGAAGGCACGTCTGTTTGAGGCGGAATATTAGAGCTTCCCACCTCGAGAGTTCGCGGGATTAACGTGTAAGGTGTGGTCGAGGTGTTGGAGAACGAGAGATTTACAGAACGAGATACAGGAATCTGTGCCTGAGTGATGGGAATTAAGGAAAGATGAAGGAGAGATGAACAGAAACATTCTCGGCCTACCGTAACAAGCTTTGCTAGCAGCATTGAAGCACCTTGTTTTCATTGAATTAGCATTTATGAAAGAGCAGTTCAGTCCGTTCTACAGTTTCTCATTAGGCTGAATGAATAACCGGCTCTAAATGTAGGTATTGTGATATAAACCGAGTCTGTTCTACAGTTTCTCATTAGGCTGAATGAATAACCGGCTCTAAATGTAGGTATTGTGATATAAACCGAGTCTGTTCTACAGTTTCTCATTAGGCTGAATGAATAACCGGCTCTAAATGTAGGTATTGTGATATAAACCGAGTCTGTTCTACAGTTTCTCATTAGACTGAATGAATAACCGGCTCTAAATGTAGGTATTGTGATATAAACCGAGTCTGTTCTACAGTTTCTCATTAGGCTGAATGAATAACCGGCTCTAAATGTAGGTATTGTGATATAAACCGAGTCCGTTCTACAGTTTCTCATTAGGCTGAATGAATAACCGACTCTAAATGTAGGTATTGTGATATAAACCGAGTCCGTTCTACAGTTTCTCATTAGGCTGAATGAATAACCGACTCTAAATGTAGGTATTGTGATATAAACCGAGTCCGTTCTACAGTTTCTCATTAGGCTGAATGAATAACCGGCTCTAAATGTAGGTATTGTGATATAAACCGAGTCCGTTCTACAGTTTCTCATTAGGCTGAATGAATAACCGACTCTAAATGTAGGTATTGTGATATAAACCGAGTCTGTTCTACAGTTTCTCATTAGGCTGAATGAATAACCGACTCTAAATGTAGGTATTGTGATATAAACCGAGTCTGTTCTACAGTTTCTCATTAGGCTGAATGAATAACCGGCTCTAAATGTAGGTATTGTGATATAAACCGAGTCCGTTCTACAGTTTCTCATTAGGCTGAATGAATAACCGGCTCTAAATGTAGGTATTGTGATATAAACTGAGTCTGTTCTACAGTTTCTCATTAGACTGAATGAATAACCGGCTCTAAATGTAGGTATTGTGATATAAACCGAGTCCGTTCTACAGTTTCTCATTAGACTGAATGAATAACCGACTCTAAATGTAGGTATTGTTATATAAACCGAGTCCGTTCTACAGTTTCTCATTAGACTGAATGAATAACCGGCTCTAAATGTAGGTATTGTTATATAAACCGAGTCCGTTCTACAGTTTCTCATTAGACTGAATGAATAACCGGATCTAAATGTAGGTATTGTGATATAAACCGAGTCTGTTCTACAGTTTCTCATTAGGCTGAATGAATAACCGGCTCTAAATGTAGGTATTGTGATATAAACCGAGTCCGTTCTACAGTTTCTCATTAGACTGAATGAATAACCGACTCTAAATGTAGGTATTGTGATATAAACCGAGTCCGTTCTACAGTTTCTCATTAGACTGAATGAATAACCGGATCTAAATTTAGGTATTGTGATATAAACCGAGTCTGTTCTACAGTTTCTCATTAGGCTGAATGAATAACCGGCTCTAAATGTAGGTATTGTGATATAAACCGAGTCCGTTCTACAGTTTCTCATTAGGCTGAATGAATAACCGACTCTAAATGTAGGTATTGTGATATAAACCGAGTCCGTTCTACAGTTTCTCATTAGACTGAATGAATAACCGACTCTAAATGTAGGTATTGTGATATAAACCGAGTCCGTTCTACAGTTTCTCATTAGACTGAATGAATAACCGGCTCTAAATGTAGGTATTGTGATATAAACCGAGTCCGTTCTACAGTTTCTCATTAGACTGAATGAATAACCGACTCTAAATGTAGGTATTGTGATATAAACCGAGTCCGTTCTACAGTTTCTCATTAGACTGAATGAATAACCGACTCTAAATGTAGGTATTGTGATATAAACCGAGTCCGTTCTACAGTTTCTCATTAGACTGAATGAATAACCGACTCTAAATGTAGGTATTGTGATATAAACCGAGTCCGTTCTACAGTTTCTCATTAGACTGAATGAATAACCGACTCTAAATGTAGGTATTGTGATATAAACCGAGTCCGTTCTACAGTTTCTCATTAGACTGAATGAATAACCGGCTCTAAATGTAGGTATTGTGATATAAACCGAGTCTGTTCTACAGTTTCTCATTAGGCTGAATGAATAACCGGCTCTAAATGTAGGTATTGTGATATAAACCGAGTCCGTTCTACAGTTTCTCATTAGACTGAATGAATAACCGACTCTAAATGTAGGTATTGTGATATAAACCGAGTCCGTTCTACAGTTTCTCATTAGACTGAATGAATAACCGACTCTAAATGTAGGTATTGTGATATAAACCGAGTCTGTTCTACAGTTTCTCATTAGGCTGAATGAATAACCGGCTCTAAATGTAGGTATTGTGATATAAACCGAGTCTGTTCTACAGTTTCTCATTAGACTGAATGAATAACCGACTCTAAATGTAGGTATTGTGATATAAACCGAGTCTGTTCTACAGTTTCTCATTAGACTGAATGAATAACCGACTCTAAATGTAGGTATTGTGATATAAACCGAGTCTGTTCTACAGTTTCTCATTAGACTGAATGAATAACCGACTCTAAATGTAGGTATTGTGATATAAACCGAGTCTGTTCTACAGTTTCTCATTAGACTGAATGAATAACCGACTCTAAATGTAGGTATTGTGATATAAACCGAGTCCGTTCTACAGTTTCTCGTTAGGCTGAATGAATAACCGACTCTAAATGTAGGTATTGTGATATAAACCGAGTCCGTTCTACAGTTTCTCATTAGGCTGAATGAATAACCGACTCTAAATGTAGGTATTGTGATATAAACCGAGTCCGTTCTACAGTTTCTCATTAGACTGAATGAATAACCGACTCTAAATGTAGGTATTGTGATATAAACCGAGTCCGTTCTACAGTTTCTCATTAGACTGAATGAATAACCGACTCTAAATGTAGGTATTGTGATATAAACCGAGTCCGTTCTACAGTTTCTCATTAGACTGAATGAATAACCGACTCTAAATGTAGGTATTGTGATATAAACCGAGTCCGTTCTACAGTTTCTCATTAGACTGAATGAATAACCGACTCTAAATGTAGGTATTGTGATATAAACCGAGTCCGTTCTACAGTTTATCATTAGATGTCTTTTATTTAACAAACTGTAAAATTACAGCCAGCTCTATAATTATTGGCCCCCCTGGTAAAGGTAATGATCTAAATGGCCTAAAAATGTATACAATTAATTCTCACATTGTATAAGTGAATAAATGATCTGTAACATGTTGAAATCCACACAAAAATGGTTCAGTGATCAAAGAATCAGGCTGTTTACATGGCAAGCTTGAGGTGAGCTGAGGAGTCGAGTCCCATAGGGAGGATTTAGCAGCCTAGGGTGCTGTAATTGGGACGGCAATAATTGGGCCATATATCTTTGTTAAAAAAATCGATTATTTGATAAGTTTACTTAAGATTTCTCATCATTTCAACGTGAGTTTGCACTAATTAACCACAGATTGAGCTGATTGTGTATGTATTTTCTATATGCTACACCACTCAACCCTTCCCGCGATCATCCCAGTCATGGCTCCACTCATTTTAACGTGTCTGTCTTCTTCAGCTGAAGGTGCCGAGCATGCCTCCACTCCATACGTCCTCGTCAGAGCCAAAACGTGTTCCCAATGTAAAAGCTGCATGACTGTCTCACTGTCACCCAGGCAGGATTACCATGCGCTAAATGGAAGTCATGAAATGAACCACTTTCAAAAAATCGTGGTGTAATTGCAGCGGTTAATTGAGGTCGGACGTAAGCCATTCATTATATATTATTTAAATGCAGTGTTCCGTTCCCTTGTGTGATTGAATCTGGCGAACGTGTTCCAGGGTGAAACACGCCTGTAAGTGACGGCTCCCCCATTAGTTCCTCCGAAGTGAATGCGTATTGTTCTTTATTTCATTTCCGTCCTCGCGATAGGGGCACTCGAGCCAAATGTGTTGTCAAGAGCGAGAGGCAATGGCAATCAGTGCTGAGCAATCTCGGAATTGATTAGTAATTTGCTGCTTGTCAGAATGGGGAACACCACCAATCAGTATCTGTTGAGCGCGGAGTGAGTAACGCTTCGAGTTTTTCCCTCGGCCGCACCTCTGCGGGGACGCGCTCGTGGGAAACGAGCAGTAACCCCTTGACTTTGATTTGCATTGCGTTCTGCTGCTGTTTTACCACGTTAAAGGAATAGTTGAGAGAAAAACGTGACGATTTCCCCCTCGTTCCACATGTAGCCGATCGCTTCAGGCCTGTTGGGTGTCTGAAGTTTGCTTCTTCAGTTCTTCAGAAGCTTATTAAGCCATTTCGCAGCCGACACCTGTCTGTTTTGATGCTTGATGCCGGGGCTTTATGGGCAGAAACAAAACAAATCACTGCTGTGGGATCAAAACCTCGTATCTCAAAAATGGTAACTTTACAGGAGAAGGGAAAAACATACTCTACTTGTAATGTAAGTCAATGGAACCAGACGTCTTTCCAAGTCATTTTGGGCCGTTTCTCTTGGTCCTTTCATTATGAAATTTACACACAGTGTAAAGGGCAGCAGGCGTTTTTAGTTTAGGTCGAAAACTCAAAAAACGTCAAAAATGGAAATACGAGATCTTTTGAAAATGTCTGTTGCCCTTAACATGGTTTGCAAATTTCGTGATGAATGGACTAAAATAAATGACCCCAAATGACTTTGACAGAACTCTGGTTCCATTGACTTACATTAAAAGTAAAGTAGGTTTTTTCCTTCTTCTGTAAAGTGACCGTTTTGGAGATACGAGGTTTCCGTCCAACAACAGCGTTATGCATAAATGCACCAGGTGCAGAGTTACAAATATTACAGGTATAACTAGAAATACATTTCATTTGATGTCTGCTGTAAGGTGCTGCACATGCTCTGAGAATTATACATCTGTATAACGGATAAACGGATGTGCCAGATTTTTAGAGGAGTGACTTAAATTAGCCAATATCATGTTCCATTCCAAGGAAGGACCAGTACAGGAAAGCTCTCGTTCCCGGAGTTGTTTAACTGCCAGGTGCTTTATATAATAGCCTACCAACAGCACTCTGCCCCGTAGGTTGTCTAAAGGCCTTATCCAGTCTATCAAGGGGTGAGAGTGCTGCCCCAGGGAACTCCGTAGGCTCGAAGTTCAGAACGTTCTAGATACCTCTCTGTGTAGATTAATGTTGCATATCCTCCTCCTCAGTGACAGATAAAGAGCAGTGACACTCTGTTGATCTGTAAACAAAATGATTCTTTACGCCACACGATGAGAAGGTGATCAACAGTAGCAAGTCAATTTTATATTGTCCCAGATAGCAAGAGGGCCTCAGTTGGCCAACCGATGGCAGCGTTGGCAGCACACTGGCTTTGTGCGCAGTGTTTTCCAGGCGGCTCGCTGGTGGTTAAGGAGAGTGTTACCCTGCGTTCACACCGACAGCAACTTCGCACCTCTTGTCGCCCAAAATCGCTGATTGCTCATCGCCTGTGGGCATTTCTGAACTCGAACTGAGTGTTGTTTGCCCTGGTTTCACTGACATCAAGCACAAATCAGATGCGTCCAAGGTAAAAATAAAAATCCCGGCGAGAAATCACTTGTGCTTATTTTTATTCAATCCCTGTCTGTGTAGTCAGTTTGTGAGGTAAACAGTCTGGGCATTGCGATCACTGTCTGTCTGGGGTGAAAGCTCCGTCGCCTTTATTCCATCTCTGATATGAACCAAAAAAAAAACGACTGGGGCAGTCGTGGGCTGGAGGTTAGGGAACTGGCCCTGTGACCGGAAGGTTGCCGGTTCGATCCCCACTACCGACAGTCCATGACTGAGGTGTCTGAGCAAGACACCTAACCCCCAACTGCTCCCCGGGCGCCATGGATAGGGCTGCCCACCGCTCTGGGCAAGTATGCTCACTGCCCCCTAGTGTGTGTGTGCTCACTAGTGTGTATGTGGTGTTTCACTTCACAGATGGGTTAAATGCGGAGGTGAAATTTCCCCGTTTTTTGGATAAAAAAGAGTGAACCATTTTTACAGATAAAGCACGTACTACGCTGCTCAATTAGAGCCGGTTTATGTGGAGTCTGGCCTCTTCCTATTTCCATCGTTATATCAAAAACATGATTTAAAAAACGCCAGAGGGCGCCCATGAGCGAGTGCTCAATGAACGGGGGAGAATAATTAAGATCATTTACAGGATAACTAACTTGTAATGATGATAACTACCTCATGGCCTCTCTGGACTTCAGTAAAATGTAGAGTTTCTTATTAGTTTGACTGGATTTTGCCAGCTTTCTGTTAACCTTGTCTTTGGCTGACAGACATAAAAACCTGTGACGTGAAAAAAGGATCTTAGCGTCTTCTCTTTTACTCCTAAATGAGCAGATATGAGGGCGATGGGAAGCCAGTCTGACGCAAAGTTTTTAAGTCAACTTAAGTCAACCGAATGGGAAAAAACCAAATAAACGGCCTTATAGTTGAGACGCTAACATCTCTCCGGATGCAGTTTGCTGTTTAGTATTGGCGGTTTTGGCATTTTGTCGAGTAAGTTATTTTCGGGAGTTTAGAGCATTTACAGCTGTCATTAGAGCGTTACGTGATGTGAGCTAATTGGCCGTAATTCACAGGCATGACGTTAGTGTAGCGCAAGCTTTTCTCTGCAGTGACACTGTGAGTGATTTGTCTGTGACATTTGTTGATTTGTGAACACGGACAACCTGCAAAATCAGCTGCACGCGAACAGCTTAGTGGGCATTTTTCGAAAAAATGCCATAAACTCTGCAGAACCTGCCTGACATTTAAACAGGGGTCGTATGAGGTCGTGCTGGGAGATGTGTTTTATTTGCTTATTTATCTATTCATACCTCCTTTTTATCTCTCTCGTCCTCAGGAGCTCTGCAGATTGAGAACAGCGATGAGTCGGACCAGGGAAAGTACGAGTGTGTGGCTATGAACAGCGCTGGGACGCGATACTCGGCTCCTGCCAACCTCTACGTCAGAGGTAGGAGACGTTCTCACTACAGCGCAGTGTTTATTTCACTGGGCTTTTTCCTTTCAGTCGTCCCTTCATCATTAACACACTGCAGTCATACAGGACCAGTCAGGAGTTTGGCCACGCCCACTCAGTTTTAAATCTGTTTACCTGTCTGTCTGTTTGTCTGTCTATTGATCTGTCTATTTATTGATCTCTCTGTCTGTCTGTCTGTCTGTCTGTCTGTCTGTTAATCTATCTATCTATCTATCTATCTATCTATCTATCTATCTATCTATCTGTTTATCTAGCTGTCTGTCTATCTATGTCTGTCTATTTGTCTCTGTCTGTCTCTGTCTATCTGTATCTCTGTCTGTCTCTGTCTGTCTAACTCTCTGTCTGTCTGTCCCTCTGTCTTTCCATCTGTCTGTCTGTCTTTCTGTCTATTGATCTGTCTATCTATGTATATCTGTCTGTCTGTCTATATCTCTCTGTCTGTCTATTTGTGTCTGTGTCTGTCTGTCTGTCTGTCTGTATCTCTATCTGTCTGTATCTCTCTGTCTTTGTCTGTCTGTATCTCTCTGTCTGTCTATTTGTCTCTCTGTCTGTCTGTATCTCTGTCTGTCTGTTTGTCTGTCTGTCTCTGTCTAGCTCTCTGTCTGTCTGTCTGTCCCTCTGTCTTTCTGTCTTTCCATCTGTCTGTCTGTCTTTCTGTCTATCGATCTGTCTCTCTATGTATGTCTGTCTGTATCTCTCTGTCTGTCTATTTGTCTGTCTGTCTGTCTGTCTGTCTGTATCTCTCTGTCTGTTTGTCTCTCTGTCTGTCTAACTGTCTATCTCTGTCTGTCTAGCTCTCTGTCTGTCTGTCTATATCTCTATGTCTATTTGTCTCTGTCTGTCTGTCTGTCTATCAATCTCTCTATCTATGTATGTCTGTCTGTCTGTCTGTCTTTCTATCTGTCTATCTGTCTGTGTTAAATCCCCTTTTCTCCCTGTAATAATTCAGCTTTTCTCTTTTGTCTGTTTGGTCACAGCAGCTGCTTCTTCTATCAAAACAGTGTTATTAACTCTCACAGCAGCGCGTGCGGCTTTGACTGATGATGTGCTGTTGTTTTGGTTCCCCACGTGGGCTGAACTTTTGTTTCTGACATCCAGTGTCTGGAAAATGAGCATTTGGGTTGTTCTGGTATCTTGGCAACGAGAGTGCCGGTACATACAAAAGGTGAAACTGAGGTCAAACCCAAGCTTCGTGGTCAGAAATGCTCTAACCCTTTAATGCAGAGGCAAGCAGTCGAGCTCTTCTTTAATATGGTGATGTGTCTGGGCTCTTGTTCCATTTGTTGTGATATGTAAAGAATGGAATCTAACAAAGCTGAACATTTGTAGATTTTATTATTTATAGATGTTTGTGTCGCAAAAAACCTCTTTAAAGACGCGAACACAAATATGAATATGAATATTTTTCACACTTCAGTGGCCCTTTAAAGGAGGAAGCTGTAGCTTGCTTCACAAAAAGTTTAACGAAATGATGTTTTTTTGATGGAAAAGTACTTTTAGCTTGACATTGAACTGATGCCGGACTGTTTGTGTGGATAAAGTCTGGAGAAGTGCGCAAAATCGTTTGGGATGTAAACCTGCAGAGGAAACTAAACAGTTTACAAACTTTATAAAAAGATATGTATAATTATATATGCAAATTAGATGTTATCTTTTTAAATATGTGGACATGTGAAGACGCATACCAGTGCAAGAATTCTACAGAACAGATTGATGGAATCTTGTTGTTTTAGTATTAAATCAAGAAAAAAGTATGAATTGTTATTATAAAATGTACTGTACAAAGATTCAGCATAAATCCAGCTGCGATATTTAAATATATACATACACTACTCACAAAAAGTTCTGGATATTTGGCTTTCGGGTGACATTCATGGAAAGCGTAAAAAGTTCACGCTACAGTGATATTATATCATGAAAGTAGGGCGTTTGAATAGAAGTATGCAGTGGTGATTTCCTCGTCGCATCAACTTACTGAAACAAAAGCCGACAGCAGTGGCGGGTAAACCCCAACAAACAATCTCAGTGTCTCAATAACTCGTCATGCGCCCTTGAGCATCAATAACTGCTTGACCACGACGTCTCCTGCTGTTCACGAGTCGACTCATTGTCTGCTGAGGCACGACGTCCCACTCTTCTTGAAGGGCGGCCCTCAGGTCATTGAGGTTCTGGGGTACAGAGTTACGAGCTGATCCCATAGGTTTTCTATGGGATTCAGGTCTGGAGAAAGTGCAGGCCGCTCCATTTGAGGTCCCCCAGTCTCCAATAGTCGTTCCCTAATGATGCCACCTCGATGAGCTGGAGCATCGTCGTCCATGAAGATGAAATGAGGCCTGTGTTGTTCATGCAGAGGCGCAGTGACTGGATTAGTGATGTTCTCCACTAGTTTGGGCCACTGGGTCACTGCACCATTCCCAAAGTGTAGGGCAGTTCTGTGTTGACTGGACACACCTGCCCACACTGTAACGCCACCACCACCACCACCACCACCACCTCGCTGTTAAGCTCCTTGTTAGAGAACTGCAAGTTGTGCAAAAAGTACTGAAACACTGAACAGCTGGACATTCAGAAGTTTAGAGAAGGTCACATTAAGTTCACCTGTAAAAGGTTAGAGTGCATTTTAGGTTCATCCTGAAATTTCACCCGAAAGCCAAACATCCCCGACTTTTTGTGAGTAGTGTGTGTATATATATATTTATATATTAGTTATTTTTTAGGAAGAAACTCTAATATACTTAATATTAAGAATGAACTTTCAATAAATGAATTTCTAATACATATTCAGAATGAAGATATAATAACATTAATGTCCAGAATCTTGTTCATCGTTCAGAATGCATTCATAACAAAATGACTATTCGGAATTAAGATCTAGTTCAATTAACATCCAGAATACAGTTCAGAATACAGAATAAAGTTAACGTCCAGAGTGAATTTTTAATAAAGTTAGTTTTCAGAATAAAGGTAACACCCACACACACACACACACACACACACACACACACACACACACTGAAATAAACATTTTTACTGACATTTTACCGTGACAGTGTTAAGAGAAAACATGTTATAGATGCAATTTATTAAAAACATCTGAAAAATAATCGTCATTCCTGCCTGTCGTGTCCTTCCTTTTAAATAAAGGATATGGCACAAATGTCCAAATACTTTTTGTGGCCACAGTGATATTAAATGCTGCAGCTCAGAGAAGCTGACCGTCATGCTCAACGTTTCGCTCTCCAGCTGCTCTGAGGGCAGATTTTAGATCAGCTATAGACTCTGAACGGATCCGTCAGGCAAAGAAAGGTTAAACGGAGCTTGTAGATCCTTTATGCTCCGTTTCTGTCATAGCAACTGCCCTAAAAACAGTTCTGGAACATTTAGCGCAGGCCTGGGCGTAACGAAACCCGGCCGGCGGAGGAAAGGTAAGCAGCACGAAGAGTAAACAAAGCCACCTGCAGCGTTAGCACACAGGCTTAGAGGCATAATAGTGACCGCGCATTGTCTATTAAACACAGCTCCGTTGTTGTGGGTGTAAACGTTCCAAGTTTTCCATGCAGGTAACAGCAGGGAGTTTATGGCACGCTGCCAGAACTGCCTGAAGCGAGCGACGCCGCAGTGCCACCCTTCAGTTTGTCACGCAAGCGCTAAAGAGTTGGCCTCTGAGCTCCTGTTGAACACGTTGATTAGGACTCAGAGCGCTGCATTGTGCTGGCAGTGAAGATGTCATGAGTGAGGAATGTCACTGCGTCTTTTCCCAGACGCCTCCTCCTCGCCGCCCTGCGCCTCCGCATCACCGCCGCACGCAAACGCCGCGGTCAGCTCACCGGACACTGATGTGTACATTTCCTCATGAGCAAAATACGTTCACTTAGTTGTTATTCGTAGGTAAACTTTTAGTTGTGTTTGTATATTAACATCAAAACATTTTCACTGTTTTTAATAATAAAACACCAATTTTGTCACATTTCATGCTAGAAATATTAGAAATGCACGTTTAGCTAATTAACTGGAGGCTGTAAACGAGGCTGAGATTATTCCACGGTGACTAAGGCGTAAAAAGGCCAAGAATTCATTTGTTGAAAGAAATTAAAGTCCGAAATGAAGTTCTAATGAAATCAATATCCAGAATAAAGTTCCATAAAAAGGTCATATCCAGAAGGAATTTCTGGTAAAGTTGATATGCAGAGTTAAGTTTTAATAAAAATGAATGTCCAGACTGAAGTTCTTTTAAAATTGACGTCCAGAATGCATTTACAAAAAAACGAATGTCCGGAATGAGTTTCTATTGAAACGAATGTCCCGAATGAGTTTCTATTGAAACGAATGTCCCGAATTAGTTTCTATTGAAACGAATGTCCCGAATGAGTTTCTATTGAAACGAATGTCCCGAATGAGTTTCTATTGAAACGAATGTCCCGAATGAGTTTCTACTGAAACGAATGTCCGGAATGAGTTTCTATTGAAACGAATGTCCCGAATGAGTTTCTACTGAAACGAATGTCCGGAATGAGTTTCTACTGAAACGAATGTCCGGAATGAGTTTCTATTGAAACGAATGTCCGGAATGAGTTTCTACTGAAACGAATGTCCGGAATGAGTTTCTACTGAAACGAATGTCCGGAATGTATTTACAAAAAACCGTTAATATTTGAAATGAAATTCTAATAAATATTCAGAATGAAGAAAATTCATGTTTGAAATCTTTTCTAATAAAATGGAGGTTCAGAATGAATTTCTTGTAAAATTTACATCCAGAATGAAGTTTTAATAAACAAAATTATACCCATAGCGAATTTCTAATAAAGGTAATATTTAGAAAGAATTTCTAATAAATACTTAGAATGATGATCTAATAAAAATTAATGTCTTGAATCAACAGTAAAATTCATATCCAGCATGTTTTTATAGTAAACAGTATTTATAATGAATTTTGATTAAATTAACATCCAGAAAGAAATTCTAGTAAAATTACAGCCCAGAATGCGTCACATTTCAAATGAATCTAGATCACTTTGCCTGATGTTTTGTAAACAGGTGTTATTTATCATTTAGAATGGTTTATTATTCATCACTTAAAATACTTAAAGTTGTGAATAAACAATTCATTTAGTGTTGTTTGTGATATGTAATTCTACACGTTATCCACTGTAATTGTATATAAAATCATTGTTACTCAGGCTTAACGGTGTGCACATTTGAGTCAAGTACATTTAGTGCTGTGTTTTCATGTAGTTTCATAAAATTTAAGTGATTTCCTAGTTTTACCATTTATTTTTAACCCCTTGCAGTCTGAGTGCTAAAGCCTTTCAGCTTTGTTAGATCATCTTCTTTGCATTTCAGACAGCAACTTGAAGAAAGTGCAGTATTAACAGAATAAATGGTGGAATATAAACTAATTATATACCAACATATTAATAACTGGCCACTGACTGCTGTATTTGTGTTTATTTGTGTTTATTCTGATGTTATATGGTGTTTTTTCTGGCAAAACACACTTCACTGCCCAGATAAACACGTCTGGCTGCTGAAGCCGTGAGCTCAGCGCAGATCTGCTGTTGTTTACATTGAGCTGTAAGTGTTTCAGAAAGCGTCTGCGACTGTGGGCGTAATCCTGCTCTCTCACTCTCACTCTCACTCTGCTGGCTTTCTCCTGCTCTCTCACTCTCACTCTCACTCTGCTGGCTTTCTGCTGCACTCTCACTCTCACTCTGCTGGCTTTCTCCTGCTCTCTCACTCTCACTCTGCTGGCTTTCTCCTGCTCTCTCACTCTCACTCTGCTGGCTTTCTGCTGCACTCTCACTCTCACTCTGCTGGCTTTCTCCTGCTCTCTCACTCTCACTCTGCTGGCTTTCTCCTGCTCTCTCACTCTCACTCTGCTGGCTTTCTCCTGCTCTCTCACTCTCACTCTGCTGGCTTTCTGCTGCTCTCTCACTCTCACTCTGCTGGCTTTCTCCTGCTCTCTCACTCTCACTCTGCTGGCTTTCTCCTGGTCTCTCACTCTCACTCTGCTGGCTTTCTCCTGCTCTCTCACTCTCACTCTGCTGGCTTTCTCCTGCTCTCTCACTCTCACTCTCACTCTGCTGGCTTTCTCCTGCTCTCTCACTCTCACTCTCACTCTGCTGGCTTTCTCCTGCTCTCTCACTCTCACTCTCACTCTGCTGGCTTTCTGCTGCACTCTCACTCTCACTCTGCTGGCTTTCTCCTGCTCTCTCACTCTCACTCTGCTGGCTTTCTCCTGCTCTCTCACTCTCACTCTGCTGGCTTTCTCCTGCTCTCTCACTCTCACTCTGCTGGCTTTCTCCTGCTCTCTCACTCTCACTCTCACTCTGCTGGCTTTCTCCTGCTCTCTCACTCTCACTCTGCTGGCTTTCTCCTGCTCTCTCACTCTCACTCTGCTGGCTTTCTCCTGCTCTCTCACTCTCACTCTCACTCTGCTGGCTTTCTCCTGCTCTCTCACTCTCACTCTGCTGGCTTTCTCCTGCTCTCTCACTCTCACTCTGCTGGCTTTCTCCTGCTCTCTCACTCTCACTCTGCTGGCTTTCTCCTGCTCTCTCACTCTGCTGGCTTTCTTCTGCTCTCTCACTCTCACTCTGCTGGCTTTCTTCTGCTCTCTCACACTCATTCTCACTCTCACTCTGCTGGCTTTCTCCTGCTCTCTCACTCTCACTCTGCTGGCTTTCTCCTGCTCTCTCACTCTCACTCTGCTGGCTTTCTCCTGCTCTCTCACTCTCACTCTGCTGGCTTTCTCCTGCTCTCTCACTCTGCTGGCTTTCTGCTGCTCTCTCACTCTCACTCTGCTGGCTTTCTGCTGCTCTCTCACTCTCACTCTGCTGGCTTTCTCCTGCTCTCTCACTCTCACTCTGCTGGCTTTCTCCTGCTCTCTCACTCTCACTCTGCTGGCTTTCTCCTGCTCTCTCACTCTCACTCTCACTCTGCTGGCTTTCTCCTGCTCTCTCACTCTCACTCTGCTGGCTTTCTTCTGCTCTCTCACTCTCACTCTGCTGGCTTTCTCCTGCTCTCTCACTCTCACTCTGCTGGCTTTCTCCTGCTCTCTCACTCTCACTCTGCTGGCTTTCTCCTGCTCTCTCACTCTCACTCTCACTCTGCTGGCTTTCTCCTGCTCTCTCACTCTCACTCTGCTGGCTTTCTCCTGCTCTCTCACTCTCACTCTGCTGGCTTTCTCCTGCTCTCTCACTCTCACTCTGCTGGCTTTCTCCTGCTCTCTCACTCTCACTCTGCTGGCTTTCTCCTGGTCTCTCACTCTCACTCTGCTGGCTTTCTCCTGCTCTCTCACTCTCACTCTGCTGGCTTTCTGCTGCTCTCTCACTCTCACTCTGCTGGCTTTCTCCTGCTCTCTCACTCTCACTCTGCTGGCTTTCTCCTGCTCTCTCACTCTCACTCTGCTGGCTTTCTCCTGCTCTCTCACTCTCACTCTGCTGGCTTTCTCCTGCTCTCTCACTCTCACTCTGCTGGCTTTCTCCTGCTCTCTCACTCTCACTCTGCTGGCTTTCTCCTGGTCTCTCACTCTCACTCTGCTGGCTTTCTCCTGCTCTCTCACTCTCACTCTGCTGGCTTTCTCCTGCTCTCTCACTCTCACTCTGCTGGCTTTCTCCTGCTCTCTCACTCTCACTCTGCTGGCTTTCTGCTGCTCTCTCACTCTCACTCTGCTGGCTTTCTCCTGCTCTCTCACTCTCACTCTGCTGGCTTTCTCCTGCTCTCTCACTCTCACTCTGCTGGCTTTCTCCTGCTCTCTCACTCTCACTCTGCTGGCTTTCTCCTGCTCTCTCACTCTCACTCTGCTGGCTTTCTCCTGCTCTCTCACTCTCACTCTGCTGGCTTTCTCCTGGTCTCTCACTCTCACTCTGCTGGCTTTCTCCTGCTCTCTCACTCTCACTCTGCTGGCTTTCTCCTGCTCTCTCACTCTCACTCTGCTGGCTTTCTCCTGCTCTCTCACTCTCACTCTGCTGGCTTTCTGCTGCTCTCTCACTCTCACTCTGCTGGCTTTCTCCTGCTCTCTCACTCTCACTCTGCTGGCTTTCTCCTGCTCTCTCACTCTCACTCTGCTGGCTTTCTGCTGCTCTCTCACTCTCACTCTGCTGGCTTTCTCCTGCTCTCTCACTCTCACTCTGCTGGCTTTCTCCTGCTCTCTCACTCTCACTCTGCTGGCTTTCTCCTGCTCTCTCACTCTCACTCTGCTGGCTTTCTCCTGCTCTCTCACTCTCACTCTGCTGGCTTTCTCCTGCTCTCTCACTCTCACTCTGCTGTCATTATCTCCCATCTGTTATTCTGTCAGCGTGTGGCCTTCAAATAACACTGACATATGTAGATGCATATCTCACTACAGATGTACATGCCAGTCAGACGGTGCTCAGTGATGAAATGTCAGTGTGTCATTCATGAGCAGTTCCGTCTGACTGGAATGTGGTGTTCAGTGTAGTTTAACCCTTAGGAGCCGTCATTAGCAGCTTCAATACAGAACATGTTTGTAAATATAAGAGGAGATATTTTATTATGTTATATTATTTTTCAGTTTTTGACATCATTTGAAAACGACTGTTGTTCTTTACATTGTATTTACATTTCAAACACGACTTCTAAGGGTTGAAGTGCCACTGAATGGTTTTAGCTGTGACTGTCACATGAAGTTATATCGAATGCAGTTAAACACATTAAAGGGCCCGTATCACGGAAAAAGACATTTTCCAAGATTCTGTGAAATAAGAGTTCAGTAAAGTCAGTCACTCACCAAGTCCGCATATGGCAGGGCTCACAGCCTAAATGTTAAGAATAGCCACTTTTCCATTCCATTCTTACGAGGCTGAAGCTGCTTCGCATTCACCAGCTTCTTGTTCAGATTTTCCCCTTCTACCTTAAATGGAACCTGAGGAGCCAGATTGTCACCGCTGCACCATTTAAGGTGGAATGGGAGAATTCGAACAAGACACTGGCGAATGAGAAACTGACTTGTGATGTCACAAAATTTACATGCCCACCAATTCATATAACTACAGCAGTTAAGCCCTGCCCACACACATTGAAGTCATAAGGAGTGTTTCAGCCCGCACTGCTTTTTGATTGAGGCACACTACAGGATGGCCAATCAGAACTGAGCTCATGAGCGCGTATTCCAGTCTTAAAGGCACAGTAACAAAACCAGTCTGGGGTGGAGAGAGGTTTAAACTGAGTCACCTAAAAAGGAATTGTGCCTATTTTGGGTACATAAACCACACAAAGCTGGACCTCAGGGGGAAAATATAAGGAGAATGTGAATGTGAGGTATGGGCCCTTTAATGTGTGAGCGAGTAGATGCAGTGAGGTTCACATGCGTTCTGACCAAATGGATTGTGTTCAGGTAGAAGGTGGGTTCTATGCTGACTCATCCAGAACTTCATGGGTTTGTATGCACGTGTGTGTCTGTGCCATCTTCTGTGTTTACATCTATGTTCGATAGATGTTTCCATTATACTGGCCACTGTCAATTCACAGCTGTCTGTTTTCTCTCTGTCTCTCACCTTTGTCTCCATTTGTCTCCATTTAATTTCCATCTCTCCACCTACTCATAAACTCACCTGTCAGAGCCACGCGAAGGTCAGTTTCTTTCACGGGTAACGTCTTTCATTCTCATCCTGCCACAGTGAAGCTGCCCGACCGACGTGACTGCTTTTTTGTTGTTGTTTTGTTTTTCCCCCAGAAGTCTTGCATGAGTCTGAACCTATTTGTCCACATGGACTATTGTTACTTTTTCCTTATGTGCATTAATAAATTCAGTGAATTCAGTATCTCTTACTATAGGTATATATCACTGGCTGATATCGCTGCTGTCAGGATAAAACCATGTTTCTCCATTTTTGTTGTTTTTCAGTTTTTGACATAATTTGAAAGAGCCTGATGTCCTGTACATTCCCTGTAAATTTCAAGATGAGTGGACCAAAAGAAATGGTCAAAAATGACGTAGAAAAACGTTTGGTTCCATTGACTTACATTGAAAGTAAAGGCGGTTTTTTCCTTCTCTTGTAAAGTTCTCTTGTAAGATGTGAGGTTTTGTTCTGACAGCATGTTATTCACCAATAAACTGGACATTTCTATTGCTATTATTGATCCAATATTGCAATTACAGCTAAAGATCACAACCAATACTACACAAATAGAGTGCCTGGTCTAACATCTAATCTAATAACACATAAACGTCTTATTTAGCTGAAATGGTCTAAACTCTATGACCTCCTCTTTCTATTGGATTGTGATTGGTTCCTCGGGGCCTCACGGTTGTAAAAATATAGCACTTTGAAATCGGGTGAATCTTTTTAAATCTTCCAGTAGTTTGTGCTGTTAACTCAAAAAGTATAAATGGTCAGTTATTGATGTTGGACTCAGTTCCAACACGGCTCTGATTATCAGTTATAAAACGTTATATAATTATAATATTATTATAAACCGCCACCACACTTTATCGGTTCTTAAATAAACAGGGCCTATGGAACCACTTTGGCTCCACTGCCCTACATGTATTGACCTATTTTCTCCAAATCTGACCCCCAGAGCCTCCTGATGAGGTCGTATCTGACCCGGAGGCTTCTTGGCCACTTTTTTCATTCATTGATGTTGAAACTCATTACCCTAAAAAAAGGCGCCAGAAATGTTTCTTTGGAACGATGGCGTAGGGGAACCGCATTCAGTTCCCTCTGTTCTCTATAACAGGTTCAATACAGGTTCTCTATAGTACCATAAAAAAATCTGTAACTCATAATATGTTATAACTCATAATAATATGCTATAACTGTATAATAGTATGCTATAATGCTATAATAATGTGCTATAACTCAAAATAATATGCTATAACTCTATAACAATATGCTATAACTCTATAATAGTATGCTATAACGCTATAATAATATGCTATAACTCTATAATAATGTGCTATAACTCTATAATAATATCCTATAACGCTATAATAATGTGCTATAACACATAATATATTATAACGCTATAATAATATGCTATAACGCTATAATAATATGCTATAACTCTATAATAATATGCTATAACTCATAATAATATGCTATAGCTTTATAATATGCTATAACACTATAACAATGTGCTATAACTCTATAATAATTTTATAACGCTATAATAATGTTATAACGCTATAATAATATGCTATACCTCTATAATAATGCTATAGCTCATAATAATATGTAATACAATCAATTTAAAACCTTACACAACATCAGAGAAGAACCATTTAACCGTGCAAAGAACCATTCCTGTGCTCAAATGGTTCTTTGTGTCCATAGTTCTGTTTAAAACCACACACCCACACTTTTATTAAAGGTGTATCAAAAGGAGTTCTATATACACTCTTAAAAACAATGGTTCTTCAAGGGTTCTTTAGTAAAGATAATATTTCTATACAGAACCATAAACACCCAAAGAACCATTTGGGAGTTATCAAGTTCTTTGCATCATGAAAAGGTTTTTCAGATTGATGCCGAATGTGTTGTTTATGGTTCTGTATAGCACCTTTTTTTTTTTAAAAAAAAAGGTTCTACATAGCACCAAAAAGCTTGACATTGTAAAAATGGAAGAACCCTTTTTGGTGCTATATAGAACCACTTTCAAAACAGTTCCAGCTAGAACCATATAAAATGCATCCATCAATCCGAAGAACCTTTTCACCATGCAGAGAATCTTGATAACTCACAAATGGTTCTTTAGGTGTTTATGGTTCTGTACAGAACCACTATCTTTACCGAAGGCACTACTAACGTGTACATGGTACCCTTTATAATTGATGATTTAAGGCCAATTCATGGTTCTACACTTAATCTGCGCTGTAGCCACTGTATAGGTACTGCATTTGGCAATGGCACCAAAAAAGGTTCTTCTGTTGTGACGATTTCAAGCTTGGAACAATAGAAGAACCATTTTTGGTGCCATTTAGAACCATTTTCATAAAGGTTTTATGTAGAACCATTCTCATATGCGGCACATTCTCCATCAATCTGTAGAACCATTCCTCCATGCAACACCCCATTTAAGCATGCCGATGGTTCTGAGTAGAACTCATGGTTCTAAAGTGAACCATTCCCTTTACTAAACAACCTTTTGAAGAACCGTCTTTTTAAAACAGGGACGGCTTGTAATGATAGCAGAACCCTTTTGTGGTGCTTTGTAGAACCTCCACCTGATGTAAAAGGTTCTATACCTAGAACCGATCGTTTAAACCCAAAGGGCTGTTGGAAAGGGTGAATAGACAGAGTTTGACGGCCTATGATTTTGATACGGCTAGTGAAAATCGAGTTTTCTTCGCATGCTATCTAGAGTACGTCCCTCGTTTGGCGTCTCCTTCTTTAAGAACGCATGCAGTTCTTCTGAGTTCTGTCTGTCATCGCTGATGTCTGTCCTTGTTTCCTCTCCTCTGCTTGCTCTCCTCTCATCACCCACTGTGTACGTGCGAAACACTGTCATTAATGTGTAAAACACAAATATTATGCAAGAAATTAGTGTTTAATTAAGAGGAAGTGCTGCCACTTGTTCTTAATCAGCCTGCTGAAGAGCTCGCTGCGTTCCGCGCTGAGGCGATGATGGAGGTGTTTGTTGTGTCTGTGTTTCTAATGTTTTGTTTTGTCTGTGTCATTAATGATTATCACTTTAAACTCTGGAGAACACTGCAGGCTTTGCCCCCCATTTAACCTCCGCTGTCTCTGTATCTGGAAGTGCGGGAGGTTTCGGGGGAGGAAACAGTCCAGAAGATGCTTCAGAACATTGTTCATTCACTTGAATAGGAGTCAAACTATTAACACGGACAGTTACTCAACGAAGCCTCTTTAAGGGCTTGAAAGGGCAACGCCACCAACTTTCTGAAACATCTGCATAATTGAGTGTTTGAGATGTAAACACAGTGATTCCCAGCGAGATGGTTCGGATGTCTTTACAGTGGTGGTGATGGGAACCAGGCGTCGCCATGACTACAACACAGATATAGGCACTTTATTTACCATCCAGAACCAGAAAATCTGTTTTCTTTGGGGATTATTTTGGCTCACAGTGACCTGCATGTATCCTTCCACCATGAATGGAGTTTATTCATGACCATCTCATGTAGGAGCTTTCTGTGAGGGAGCTTTTAGAGGTGGACGTCTGGTTCCTATCACCACCACTGTGAACAGTTCTGACTCAGTAAGGTTCTCTAGAACGGAGCGTTTCCCACCAAACCGCTCTGAACGGCTCTGCTTACATCTCATTCATTCAGGTATGAAGAAATTGGGTGGAATGGAAACCATATGAAATCCATCCATCAATCTGAAGAACCTTTTCACAAGGCGAAGAACTTGATAACTCACAAATGGTTCTTTGGGTGTTCATGGTTCTGTATAGAACCACTATCTTTACTGAAGACACTACTGAAGTGTACAAGTGTAATTGATGATTTAAGGCCAGTTTATGCTTCTGCACTTAATCTACGCTGTGGGTACTGTACAGATGCTGCATTTGGCAGTGGCACCAAAAAAGGTTCTTCTGTCGTGACGATGCCAAGCTTGGAACAATAGAAGACCCATTCATAGCTCTTCGCAGTAATTATCCATTCAGTTATGAAGAAATTGGGTGGAATTCTCCTAGGTGTGATGAAGTGCTTTGTTGTGCTTGACGAATAAAGAGCACCTCAGCCGTTCAGCTCAGACAGGTAACGGCTTCCGCAGGCTGGACACTGAGCTGTGCGAAGTGGAGATGCTTATTGCGATGGTTCATAAACATTGAAATAGCTAAGCAGAAAGCTTTAATAGATAAATGGTTCAAGTAAAAGTAGGACTACTAAGAAATTTATACTCAAACATGTCCCGTGTGCTGTAATTACAGATGTTTTGATCCATTCATTTCCACATCTGTCTCTAAGACCCAGTCCCATTTCTTATTTTCACCCCTACCCCTTGTTTTCGAGGGTCACCCTAACCCCTTGGAACTGAGTTGTAAGGGGCAGTGGTTGAGATCTTCCCTCTGAAATGAGCCCCTCTAATAAAAGAGCATCACTTCATTAACAGCTACCAGCGCCGCTCTGTAGGCGACCCTGCCCGTCTGCAGGGACAGCAGAGGAGGGGAAAGTTCAGCTCCTCACTGCTGGGCTTTAGTTACATTTAGGGATCATACGCCTTCAAAGAGGGGGGCAATTATTTATCATCACCCACCCTAATTCTTCAGTGATATGAAGCTGAAGTCGGATATTCTCCAGATTCTTGTACGGATTTTCCCGTTCCACCTTAAATGAAGCTGCAGTTACATTCTGGCGCTTCACTGTTTAAGGTGGAACGGGAAATGGAGCTAGCTACCTAGTGATACATTTGCATACTATTAGCAATTATTTTGTGATTGTTATGAAGAAAAGGACCAATATAAACGGAAACGACATTGAAGTACGATAATTTAATGATTATCATCATTTTTAACAGAAAATTCTCACATTTGTGGGTTTCCTTTGGTTTCTCGCTCAGCCATCTCACCTGCTTTATCTTTTTTTCTCATATCTCTCCGTTTGAAGTCTCTGAAAAACCTCCGTTTGGAGGGTCGTGTAGCCCCAACACTTCACCCTACCCAGAGGGGTAGGGTTAAGTGGAAGGGGCGAGGGCTGAAATGGGACTGGGCCTGTCTGTGTTGAATCCAATTGGGTTTGGCAGTGTAGAAGCTAAAGGGGGTTATTTTGAATCCTGTGTTGTGTCTGAGTGAAACGAAGGAATCTCCAAAGGCCCCTGTTTGCTTCCTCAAGGCCTTTCTTGTAGTGAAGGCTGGATAAGGAGCATGGCCGTCATGTCTGTCTGGCCATAGTCGCTCTAAAATTGAAAACAGAAACAGTTAATCATTGGTGTCCGTTTCTCCATGAGGCTGCACTGCATTAACGCAGCGGATTTGGCGTCCAGCTGCAGCTTTGTTTCCACGTTTCAAATGAACCGGGAGCAAAGTTCTGCTTGGGCTCGTAATTAAGCCGAGGCTACTTCCAGAACATTCAGCACACAGATAGTCATCCAGATAGATAGATAGAGCCTCTCGGTAGAGAGGAGTAAAGGAGAGGCCCAGTGGGACGCGTGGTGGATCGGCGAAGGTCGTCTTTAACTGCCCGGTCACTCACAAGCTGTTTACCCTCCTTGTTTCCCCTCAAAAAAAGCCAAAGCTTGTTTATTCCAAACTTAAAGTATTTCAGTATCTCTCTCTCTCTCTCTCTCTCTCTCTCTCTCTCTCTATCTCTATCTCTCTCTCTGTCTCTCTCTCTCTCTCTCTCTCTCTCTCTGTCTCTGTCTCTCTCTCTCTCTCTCTCTCTCTCTCTCTCTATCTCTCTCTCTGTCTCTCTCTCTCTCTCTCTCTCTCTCTCTCTCTCTCTCTCTCTTGCTCTCTCTCTCTATCTCTCCTTCTCTCTCTCTCTCTCTCTGTCTCTCTCTCTCTCTTTCTCTCTCTCTCTCTCTCTCTCTCTGTCTCTCTCTCTCTCTCTGTCTCTCTGTCTCTCTCTCTCTCTCTCTCTCTCTCTCTGTCTCTCTCTCTCTCTTTCTCTCTCTGTCTCTCTCTCTCTCTTTCTCTCTCTCTCTCTATCTCTCTCTCTCTCTTGCTCTCTCTCTCTATCTCTCCTTCTCTCTCTCTCTCTCTCTGTCTCTCTCTCTCTCTTTCTCTCTCTCTCTCTCTCTCTCTCTCTCTCTATCTCTCTCTCTCTCTTGCTCTCTCTCTCTATCTCTCCTTCCCTCTCTCTCCTTCCCTCTCTCTCTCTCTTGCTCTCTCTCTCTATCTCTCCTTCCCTCTCTCTCTCTCCCCCTTCTCTCTCTCTGTCTCCTTCCTTCTCTCTCTCTCTCTCTCTCTCTCTCTCTCTCTCTCTTTTCTTACTCACTTCTCTTTCTTTCTCTTGCTCTTTCCTTAATTCTTCTGTCTTTCCTTTATCTTTCTCATTTTTTACTCTCTCTCTCTCTCTCTCTCTCTCTCTCTCTCTCTCTCTCTCTCTGTGGTCCCAGTAAAACGTCACCCTGCTTTTTTTTCGTCTCCATGGGAACCTTTTTAATGTCGGCTTATCTGCATATCAGAGCGAGAGAGAGAGAAGGAAGGAGAGAGAGAGGGGGAGAGAGAGAGAGAGAGAAGGAAGGAGAGAGAGGGGGGGAGAGAGAGAGAGAGGCTGGTGAACAATGTGTGTCCCACGGCCTCTGACAGGGGCTCGATCCAGCAGCAGATTCACCCCCTCACCATCACCACCTCTGACAAAGACCCTGGACACCCACTGCAGCTGCCAGCAGAAACCAGCTCTGCGTCGAATTTACTCGATTTTATAACTTACATCGTTTCCACACAACCGCGTTGTATTACAGGACAGTTACCGCCCGATAAACGAATAATAAAGTAGCTGTGAGAATTAAAGAATCGCGATAATCCGGACGTTTACACACAAGAGAACCAAGTAAATCGAGCTTATCGTGGCTTTTTTCAGTGTCGCTTCTAGCTTGCTTTTTTGAGAAGCACTAACAGTCTGGAGTCGCTTCGGTTGTGTGCTGGAGCTACGAGGCTAATGCAGCTGTAAATAATGGAAGCTATCCTGAAGTCGTCTTAAATCTACTCGATGTGTCTAACCTTCCTCATTTTGAGATTAGTGTAAGTTTTCAGTAGGTATTACTTAAAACAAGTAAAATATTACATAGGTTTTTTAAAATATGACATATTTTACTTGTTTTAAGTGATTTTAGCGAGTCACAGCTTTTCCTTGATGTAGGAAACGTGCTTGAAACACTTACTGGCATCGGTGAATGGGATTCTGTGCATTGTAAGATAAAAAGTTTGTCCTACCGTGTCAGAAACGGCGTAATCCAGTGTGTGAGAGAGCACTGCACACCTCCACACGGTCTGAGGCAAGTGAGATGGCAGGCATGCAGTTAGCATCATGCTAATCAGTAGCTATAGCACTACTTGTTAGCCACATTGGCTACAACTCGACTTACGTCTTAAACCGTAGCGGCTTCTCTAACCAGCTACGAGGCCAGTTCGCAAGTAAACTTATACCTGACTGATTAGCTGCGTGAGAACTGCGTGAATGGGCCGCTCCATAGAAACGTCCTATCAATCAATAGGAGTCAGCGGTGTTACCGATCGTCATCGGTGTTCCACATAATAAAGGAAACACCAGAGACGTTTTTAACGATCAATGCGTTTTACAGCACGGCTGCTACAGAACATCAAACCACACGCTGTCAACCAGGGAACGTCCACTAAAATATGGAATTTAATCCACTTGATTTCTATTTTTTCACAATGACCTCAGAATAAAGTCGGTCACACCGGTGACGTCAGCTAAAAGCTTCATATGAGATCATGAGGTGAATGAGAAGATCTCTGAGGGCTGAGAGACGCAGTGGACTCACCATGAGCTTTTCTTCATAGATCCTCAGAAAACAGGTCAAAGGAGGTCGAGTGACGTCATCGGCGTGACTTTCATTGCGAAATAAGAGATTTTTTGTTGTGCGGTAACACCAGTGACGCGACTCCTGGGGAACTTTCATTATATATATTTTATATTTATTTGGCTTTTGTTTTCTTTGTGATGTTTAATTTATATATACTACAGTCACGTATAAATTACTGTAGTTAAAATTGCAGAAAAACGCTATTTTTTTTTCTTTCTTTCTTTTTTTTCATCAAAATATGCCCTCACCCTTCACGCATGCCTGTGGCGACGAGCTCTTCAGTGGTGAATTCTATATGATTGATTTTAAAACCAATATTGCTAAATTGAAGCTCAAGAAGGTGTAATTCTTAAATATATATGGTTAAATATATAAAATAGTCACACTTGCCTCACATCTTAATCTATAAAAGACTTGCTGGTGTGGTTTCTACCTGCTGAAAAAAAAAACACATAACTACTAAGTGTTTCTGTTTGTTTCTAATGATGTTATAATGTCTTTTTAATGAGTTGACATCACAATGTAAAGGATCCTTTAAGTTAATTACCCATAAGAAAGCAAAACCATTAGTATTAAAACCTGACTGCCCTTTTTCAGCAGGGCTGACACTGTTCAGCAGAGTTTTCTTTAAAACCAGATGGCTATTGATGCTAGTAAGTGTGTTGGCTTGCATTGCTTGTTACGTTAGCATTATAGCTCCAGTACAAAACTAAAGAAGCAGAAGAGAAATGTTTTATTTATTATGAAAATGATTATGATTAGACACGGATGTTCTAATATGCTATATACTATGCGAGGATATGCACAGTTACTTCTTTTCACTGCAGTGTCTCACTTTGGCCTTTATTTTCCCTCCAGTGCGCCGTGTCCCTCCCCGGTTCTCCATCCCACCCATGAACCACGAGGTGATGCCCGGGGGCAGTATAAATCTGACCTGCGTGGCCGTCGGGGCACCCATGCCCTACGTCAAGTGGATGGTGGGGGAGGTGGAACTGACCAAAGAAGAGGAGATGCCGGTGGGCCGGAACGTTCTGGAACTGACCAACATCCGCCAGTCGGCTAACTACACCTGCGTGGCTATTTCCTCTCTGGGCATGATCGAGACCACTGCACAAGTGTCAGTCAAAGGTAAGACCGCTCGGCCTCAGCTTGGCCTGAGTGAGAATCCACGTGCGTAATGACCGGACGCATATCTTCTCCTTGGTAACGTCATTAATTACGTTGCCTGGATGCTGATAGAACAGCTCTTATGCTGTGTTTACATCAGCCCGAGTGCTGCCCCCTTATTCGGTTGGCTGCATATGCGTGTTATGATGGCGTTAACTACTAAATCTAATTCAAGTCTTGCCAAGTCCGTTTTTTTATGCAATTTATACTTAATTTCTTCAAAAATCCAAATCAAACATTTTTATTTAACCATGGATGTTTCCATGTGTGGGTCATTTTATCTGGAGAAAGTGTCACATTCACAGATCATTTTACATGCTTTCAGAAAATAACAAGAATATTAGAAATTATAGAAATTACAAGGATGATGGAGACACTTTAATCAGATAAAGATGCTTAAAAAATGTCTAGAAATAGATTTAATAATCTTTTAATACTCACAATGAGAAACATTAGATCTATTCACTGTATTTAAGATGTTTTCTTGTGATAAAGTATGATTTGAATCAGATTTTTTTAAACCGAAGTTATCACACACCGGTAAACAAAAATATTGCAGATTCGATATGTTTTGTCCTGTGTACATTTTCTCCTCAATATCTCTAGATTCTGTAAATTATGAGGTCATTAATTAGCCGATCAGCTCCTTGCAGGACATGTTTGGTGCCTGAAATGTGCTTTAGTTTTAAGACTGGAACCTGTTTTTGTTTTTAGCTATTTGGCACACTTTAGTCCATATTTATAGACAGCACTGAGTGTGTTTACATGCACTTAAATCCTATAACTGCAGAAAATCAGATTTTGTCAGTAATCTGATCAACATATTTACATGAACTTGAGTAATCAGATAATGGGGGAACTACATGAGTAGGACAGTAATCAGATTTCTGCTTTACTGCCAGCCAATAAACTCACAGAAGAAGACGTGACATGAGCGAATGTGAATCTCTTTTTTAAAACATCGCGCCGCTTTCCCTGAAAATATGAACAAACACCATCTAGAAGATGGACATATTTAAATCGATCATTTCGTCAAGAGACGCAGCAAAACGATTTTGGAGCGATGCTGCTCGCTTATTTCCGGTACCGCCGTCTGTTTTCGCTCATGCTCAGACTGAGAAATCAGAGTAAGAGTTCACATGCGCTTAGAAATCTGATTACTGAGCTAAAATCCAGCCTCTTTATCGGATTCTTAAGCAGATCTGCTGCTGACAGAAGGGTACAAGTGCAATACACACATTCTGTGCAATATCTGTAATTGTCACTGTGCAATATCTACAGTTTCTGTGTGATGTCCAGACATTACCTGCACAGAAATGTGCAATATCCATACAACCGCATGTGTAAACTGTACATTTGTACAGTTTCTTAATTCTATTTTTATTTTTTTATATTTTTCTGCTAACAGATGCCTTGTTTATTTCTATAGTAAATCTTATATTTTATAGATTAAGAGACCCTTATTAGCCCCACAATGGGGAAGTTTCACCCCCACATTTAACCCATCCGTGAAGTGAAACACCACATACACACTAGTGAGCACACACACTAGGGGGCAGTGAGCGGTGCCCGGAGCGGTGGGCAGCCCAATCCGCAGCGCCCGGGGAGCAGTTGGGGGTTAGGTGTCTTGCTCAAGGGCACCTCAGTCACGTGCTGTCGGCTCTGGAGATCGAACTGGCGACCTTCCGGTCACGAGGCTGGTTCCCTAACCTCCAGCCCACGACTGCCCCATTGTATGATGCACATCTTTGTCTACTTACTGCTCTTTATCTGCTTACTGTGTATTCTGCTGTAACAGTGTAAATTTCCCCCAGTGGGACAATAAAAGTCTGTCTTATCTTATTTCTAGACCTAACTCCAATCTAAGAAATCAGATAACTGCAGAAATCCGATTATGATCGGATTATTGAGTGCATGTAAACACAGTGTGTCATACAGTGTCTATTAGTCTAGTAAAGATGACTGAATGACTTTGAGGCACGTATGAGATGATTTAGGCACGATGATAGTTACAAATTAGCTCCATTAGCTTCGTGGCTCCAGTGCAAAACTAAAGAAGCAAACTTCAGATGCCAAACTTGTCTTGGCTGATCGACTGCATTTGCAGCAGTGGGCTGGGTGTCAGCTTATTGTTCCTTTAAAAACAGAGATACTGATATTTTTCAGACGGCACAGTTGGTTCTTTAGGTCCCCCAGGTACTGACCTGTTTAAGAGTCTGGTCAGATATGGCTAAAAAACATCCGGCCCTCGTTCTGTGTTGATTGTGAGCTTTTGGGACTTCCTGCCTTTCTACTGTGGACCTTCTGGAGAAAATGAAAAGCCTCGCTTGCTCTTTAGATTATTCCGAGCATGTGTTTACCCAGAGATGCTGTCTGGAACAAGCTGGGTGGGTTCTGGTCCCACCAGACCTTTCAGAGTCCAACCAAACGCTGTTCAGCGTCCCACAGCCCCCCCGCAGACTCGGCCTGCGTTATCAACCGCTGCCTCTATTGATTGCACTTTGCACTTCGCCAATCAATGTGGACTTGCTGAATGTCACAGACATTTATCAGGAGGCTAGCGGATAATCTTAGCGTTAGCCCGGCGGTGCTGATGTTGTGAGCTTACATGTTCTCACCTGTGTTCACTGTCTTTCATCTCTCATCCCTCAGTTTGTCAGCGTTTGGTTTCCTGAATGCAGTGTTGCACAGAGCTGTGTGTACAGTACTGTAACAAGTTAGTTTATAGTAAAGTTAAGCTAATTTGTCTCAGTACTGTACACACAGCTCTGTGTCTCCATGCGGTTATCTGATTGTTCAAATGGTCACGTAAGCAGTCGATTTCTTAGATCGGAGTAAGGTCTAGAAATCTGATTAAGAATCCGATAAAGAGGCTGGATTTTAGCTCAGTAATCCGATTTCTCGGTGCTGTGAGCTCTTACTCTGATTTCTTTCGGATGTCTCAGTCTAGGCATGAGCGAAAACAGGCGGCGGTACCGGAAATAAGTGAGCAGCGTCGCCGCGAGACGCAGCGACACTGAAACCAAATATATTCTTGAAGAAACTAAGGATTTAAATATTCTTCATCTTCTAGATGATGCGTGTTCATATTTTCAGGTAAAGCGGCGCAATGTTATAAAAAAGCCGCGGCATGAAGTTTGAGTTTTACATCACGTCGTCTTCTGTGAGTTTTTGAGAGCGGCTCATATTCAAAAAGCGCTGGTCAAATCACTGTATAACTTATTATTAAAATGTCAAGTTTAATTAAAAAAATTAAAGTTTAGCTTCTTAAAATCGGTATCGATTGCAACGCTTGTTAGGGATGCATCGATACCAATACAGGTATCGAGTATCAGGACGATATTGTGCTCATGTACTCGAAGTCGTATCCGATACCAGCTGACACCGTGTGACATGAGCCGAGTGTAGCTGCTGCACTAATGAACGAACGACTCAAGCTGGCAGTGAACGAAGACGCAAAGGGTTCTTTGCGTGTTTGGGGTTCCATATAGAACCGTTTTCTTAACTACAGACCCCCTGAAAAGCCAACATTTTAAAAGTGACTATAAAAGAAGTACGCTTGGTTCCCTGAAGAACCTTTCAGTGGACAGTTCTATATAGAAACTTTTTTGAAAAGGGTTCTATGCAGCACCCAAAAAGGCTCTTCTGTTGTTACAGGCTTGACATCGAAACTATAGAAGAACCCTTTTTGGTACTATATAAAACCCATTTCGAAAAGGTTCTGTACACAACCTTATAAAACGCATTCACCATCAATCTAAAGAACTCGATGGTTCTATTCAGCAACCAAAGGGTTCTTCTATAGTTACAATATCAAGCCTGTAACAACAGAAGAACCCTTTTTGGTGGTATGTAGAACCCCTTTCAAAGAAAGTTCTATATAGAACCATATAAAACACATTCTCCATTAGCCTCAAGAACTCTTTTTTGAAAATGGTTCTATATAGCACCCAAAAGGGTTCTTCTATTGTTTCAGGCTTGACATGGTAAATATAGAAGAACCCTTTTTGGGGCTATATAGGAAAGGGTTTTAAATAGAACCATATTAAACATGTTCTCCATCAATCTGAAGAACACTTTAATGATGCCGAGAACCTTTTAATAATGCAAAGGATTCTCTCAGTGTTTGTTTCTATGTAGAATGATTTCCTTTACTAAAGAACCCTTGAAGAACCGTCTTTATTAAGTGTGTATTCAAAGGTTTGGAGCTATGTGTGGAGTGATACTGTGGGTTTGTGCTGTCCGTTCTGTTTGTGTGGGTTCCTGTGTGTAGATGTGTGTCTGACACACACCGTGTCTGTTGCATTTGTCGGTTCACTGCAGTCTTTTTCACTGTTTTCTCTCTGTTGTTTCTCACTTTCATCTCCATCTGTAAATCCAACCTCCATCTAGCCAACCACTCAGAAACTCACCTCTCAGGTTGGTTTCTTCCACTGTTAACCCTTTTCATTCACTTTGCATCGACCTGTTCTGACCTGTGTTGACCTTTCCTCTCCAAATCTGACCTTTAAATCAGGCGTAACATCATGACCACCTCCTCGTTTCTACGCTCACTGTCCACTTTATCAGCTCCACTGACTGTATAGCTGCACTCTGTAGTTCTACAGTTACAGACTGTAGTCCATCTGTTTCTCTAATACTCTGTTACCCTGTTCTTCAGTGGTCAGGACCCCCATGGACCCTCACAGAGCAGGTACTATTTGGGTGGTGGATCATTCTCAGCACTGCAGTAACACTGACGTGGTGGTAGTGTATTGGTGTGTGTTGCGCTGGTATGAGTGGATCAGACACAGCAGTGCTACTGAAGTTTTTAAACACCTCAGTGGACTGAGCTGGACTGAGAATAGTCCACCAACCAAAAATATCCAGCCGACAGCGTCCTGTGGGCAGCGTCCTGTGACCACTGATGAAGGACTAGAGCATGACCAACACAACTGTGCAGCAGCAGATGAGCTGTCGTCTCTGACTTTACATCTACAAGGTGGGCCGACAAGGTAGGAGTGTCTAATAGAGTGGACAGTGAGTGGACACAGTGTTTAAAAACTCCAGCAGCACTGCTGTGCCTGATCCACTCAGACCAGCGCAACACACACTATAACACCACCACCACATCAGTGCTACTGCAGTGCTGAGAATGACCCACCACCCAAATAGTACCAGCTCTGTGAGGGTCCATGGGGGTCCTGACCACTGAAGAACAGGGTAACAGAGTATCAGAGAAACAGATGGACTACAGTCTGTAACTGTAGAACTACAAAGTGCAGCTATGCGGTAAGTGGAGCTGATCAAATGGACAATGAACGAAGAAACAAGGAGGTGGTCAGAATGTTATGCCTGACCGGTGTACATTTCCCTTCCACAATGACTTCTTTTTGAGTTAATTGACCCTGTAATGGTAAGTTAACCGTGAGTTGTTGTTGTTGTTCTTTACTTGCTTTCTGTCGGTTTCCCTCAACTTTCCCTCAGAGCTAAACCAGACGTCGTTACAGACTCAGACTCGGTCAGCATTATCAGCCGCGGCCTCTATTGATTACACTTTGCACCTCGCCAATCAATATGGACTCAGAGAATGTCACAGACGTTTATCTGGAGGCTAGAAGCTAAATCTTAGACACAATGATGAGACGGCACAGACTGTCTGTCTGTCTGTCTGCCTGTCTGTCTGTCTGTCAGCCTGTCTGTCTGCAAATGAGATCTTAGCAAGGAAAAACATCTTAAATGTAGTTAGTCTATCTGATATTTCTCATTATGCTTTCGGTCATTCGGCGCCGTTTTTTCCCTGTTACCACTCTCCTCTTCCTCAGCCCCTCAGACAGCACCACTGTGCCGTAACGTTAGTCCCTGGAGGCAGGAAAAGTCCCTGAGTACCAACACTAAACTAAACTGTGGTTGGTTAACACCTCTGCCTTCTACGCTGTAGACTGGGGTTCAATCCCCACCTGGGTCAGCACCCCACACTATACCAATAAGGGTCCTTGGGCAAGACTCCTAACACCACCTTTGCCTACCTGTATAAAAATGCTCAAACTGTAAGTCGCTCTGGATAAGAGTGTCTGCCAAAATGCCATAAATGTAAACTAAACTAAACGCCAGTAAACCGTGAACAGCCAATATTTCAAACCGGACTCTCGTTTAAAGAGCCAGAGTGTTTACACAGCTAGCCCTCGAGCTCAATGAGTTACAAACGCAGCTGGTCGGGTCGCGTGAGACGAGCGAACCGCCAAACTTTCACCACAGGAACCATTTCTAGAGACCTGCAAACACAAACATGTTCAATACTTTACACAAATACAATCAAAACGGTGAAGTCAGAAGTCGAGGAGTAGCTTCGATTTGTGAAGTCGTCGGTCAGCAGAAAACGGCCGCTCCATCTGCCACGTTTATCTAACCGAAGCGATGGAACCAGAGAACCCGTAGCGAGGAGAATTCCCGCTCTCTGCAATGTCTTCCAGGTTTCTCAGACACAAGAGGGCGCTCCTGAGCGAGTCCAAAATGAATGGGTTGATATGGAGCCTTTGAGCAAAATCATAGTTTATAAATGCTGAAACATTTTTAAAAGTAAAAGAATGCGGCCATTTCCTGAAACACTGAATATAGTGAAGCATTTTAACGCCGCTATTATATTTAAGAGCTTTTAAACTCGAGTTATTGGAGTTTAAAACGGCGCCTCATGTAGGTTCATGATGTCAGTGAGCGCGAACAGCCAAGGAGGTGCTCCATTCGCCCGTCAATCATCACACTCTAGCAGTAAAGCACGCCTCCTGCTGCCCGAAACCCGTTTGCTGTAAAAAAAAAAAAATATATATATAGGCGAGTTTTATTTGTTGTTTTTAGTGAAATTCATCCTTCTACTTTCTAAACTTAAAGAAACGAGTGATTAGAAGCTATTTTAACTTTGTCGTTTTTAGCCGTTGAGCTCCGTTCACTCCCACTCGCTCGCGGGCGCCCTCTCCTGTTTAGCAGTCCTGTTTTTGATATAACAGGGGAAATAGGAAGTGGCCAGGCTCCTCAGAAAGCAGCTCTGATGGACCTCTCGGCTGGTGAGCAGGTGGGTAATGTTGTGGGATTGCCTTTGGATACGTGCGATTCAGATTTGGTCCAAATAAAGCACCTTAGAAGGCAGCTGACTTATGCTGCCTTCTGAATGGGATAGCCTTCGAGTTTGGGAGCACAAATGCTGCCTTAGAGTGCTGCCTACTTAGATAGCTGCCTCCCAATTGGAATGCACCAAAACTTTTACAGCGCATCCAACAAACATGCACGCTCACCACCTACTCCAGGGACTCTGCACTGACCACCTCTCTCTCTTTTTAACCCTTTAGCTCTCCCCAAACCTCCTACATCGCTGACCGTGACAGAGACGACGGCCACCAGCGTCACTCTGACCTGGGACTCTGGTAACCCTGAGCCCGTTTCCTATTATATGATCCAGTATCGCTCCAAAGCCACCGACAACAGCTTCCAGGAAGTGGACGGAGTGGCCACGACCCGCTACAGCATCGGGGGTCTCAGCCCTTACTCGGAGTACGAGTTCAGGGTCATGGCAGTCAATAACATCGGCCGAGGGCCGCCCAGTGACCCCGTGGAGACTCGTACGGGCGAGCAGGCGCCCTCCTCTCCGCCACTCAGTGTCCAGGCCCGCATGCTGAGCGCTAGCACCATGCTGGTCCAGTGGGAACCTCCAGAGGAACCGAACGGGCAGATCAGAGGATACAGGATCTATTACACCACCGACCCGGACGGCCAGCTCAGTGCCTGGCACAAACACAACACCGACGACAGCCGACTCACCACCATCTCCGGCCTCATCACCGACGTCACCTACAGCCTCAGAGTGCTGGGCTTTACTTCTGTGGGCGATGGACCTCCGTCTGACGTCCTACAGGTCAAGACACAGCAAGGAGGTGAGCTTCTCTGGCCGGGACGCGTCCGTATTCAGCTGTTTCAGTGAAAGCATAATCATACGTAATCACAGAACATTGTTGAAGCTGTTATTGCTAAAGTTTAGCTAGTACTTACATCGCTAAGGTTTAGCTAATACTTACAGTGCTAAGGTTTAGCTAGTACTTACAGTGCTAAGGTTTAGCTAGTACTTGCATTGCTAAGGTTTAGCTAGTACTTACATTGCTAAGGTTTAGCTAATACTTACAGTGCTAAGGTTTAGCTAGTACTTACATTGCTAAGGTTTAGCTAATACTTACAGTGCTAAGGTTTAGCTAGGACTTACAGTGCTAAGGTTTAGCTAGTACTTGCATTGCTAAGGTTTAGCTAGTACTTACATTGCTAAGGTTTAGCTAGTACTTACAGTGCTAAGGTTTAGCTAGTACTTGCATTGCTAAGGTTTAGCTAGTACTTGCATTGCTAAGGTTTAGCTAGTACTTGCATTGCTAAGGTTTAGTTAGTACTTACAGTGCTAAGGTTTAGCTAGTACTTACAGTGCTAAGGTTTAGCTAGTACTTACATTGCTAAAGTTTAGCTAGTACTTACATTGCTAAAGTTTAGCTAGTACTTACATTGCTAAGGTTTAGCTAGTACTTGCATTGGTAAAGTTTAGCTAGTACTTACATTGTTAAAGTTTAGCTAGTGCTTACATTGTTAAAGTTTAGCTAGTACTTACATTGCTAAGGTTTAGCTAGTACTTGCATTGCTAAGGTTTAGCTAGTACTTGCATTGGTAAAGTTTAGCTAGTACTTACATTGTTAAAGTTTAGCTAGTGCTTACATTGTTAAAGTTTAGCTAGTACTTACATTGCTAAGGTTTAGCTAGTACTTACATTGTTAAAGTTTAGCTAGTACTTACATTGCTAAGGTTTAGCTAGTACTTGCATTGCTAAGGTTTAGCTAGTACTTACATTGCTAAGGTTTAGCTAGTACTTGCATTGCTAAGGTTTAGCTAGTACTTGCATTGGTAAAGTTTAGCTAGTACTTACATTGTTAAAGTTTAGCTAGTGCTTACATTGTTAAAGTTTAGCTAGTACTTGCATTGCTAAGGTTTAGATAACATTTACATTGCTGATGTTTAGCTAATGTTACCATGGTAACATTTAGCTAATGTTTAGCTAGCATTTCCGTGGCTAACGTTTCCCTGCTGACGCAGACCAGCGTGCGTTCCAAGCTGGTCCAAACTGGTGTTTGCTGGCCTGGAACTGGTTTAGCTGGTCACCCAGTCGCGTAGGAGCACCCAGAACACAGCAGGTGTTGGTGTGGCTGGTGACCCGTCGGGCCTTTTACACCTTTTATTAAAAAGCTTACGTCGCTAAAGTTTAGCTGCTGTTTACATTTCGCGGTTTTCCAGAGCGACAGGCTTCCCGGCTGCAGCTGGTCTAAAGCTTCGAGCTCAGCGCTCGCTGCTGAAGGACGTGCGTGAAAAGATTCAGGTCACGTCGTTTGTCAGCGTGTAACGTTCCACCTCGAGCTGGCATTTGTCGCGGTTTCTAAAAACGTTATATCATGAAATCGGACTCGTTTGCGACCGGAGTCCAAGGCTGGTCCACAGCCTCTGATCACAGGGTTTCAGAAGAGCTCCTCTGGTGTCTCGTGTGCCCTTGATTTGTTTGTGTGGTTGATCTTGAATCTGACCTGCAAACTGCTTTTGTGTCTTTCCGCCCGATCCAGTCCCAGCCCAGCCGTCCGGTTTCGAGGCAGAAGCTGAACTGGACACGCGGATCATGCTGAAGTGGCTCTGGCCCGTCCAAGAACCGATCACCAAGTATGAGCTTCAGTACTGGGAGGCCGGATCAGAGAACAAGGTATGGCACCGTTCCAGACAGCAACAGTTCCCTCGCTCTCTATTGATGCACATGGGCGCGCGTGTGGGAGAGATATTGAATGTACAAAGCCGTGACTGTGGGCCGTGGCTGCGAATCAAAGATAGCAAAAATTGACATTTTCATGAAACGGCCTCGGGCAGTAAAAGTCTAGAAGTCGGTTGATTTCCAGAATTCACCCCAGAAGATTGTTCTTTTGGCTTAAAAAAGTA
The DNA here is from genome assembly GCF_015220715.1 of Pygocentrus nattereri. NCBI lineage: Eukaryota > Metazoa > Chordata > Actinopteri > Characiformes > Serrasalmidae > Pygocentrus > Pygocentrus nattereri. The sequence continues at coordinate 4,013,286 of NC_051229.1, forward strand.
CGTTTTAATCAATGCCCGCCGACTACAGAGCAGCTCTTGGCAGAACGTTTGGAGGAGATGGTAATTTGGGCCACATTGCGAGCAGACGGCTTTTCAGCGCTCCGATCGTTCATTATTCCGGACGCTGCGTCTGTATGCTAATGCTGCACGTTCAACAGAAACGCAGAGTACTGGGGAACAACTGAGGGTCCTTCGGTCGCGGGTCCGAGATAAGGATGCCTTTGACAAAGTGAGCGAAGGCCGGGAAGTTTTAAAGGGCCCATATACGCCATTTCTGTCGTATATCATTTGCTGTTTTTGCTCTTCTCACATTTCTGTGACCTCAGGCGCCAAAAGTAGCCGCAGTTCATTTTATAAATCCCTTTGTATTAAACAGGCTTTGTTGCTGTGTCTTTAACCTTTTTAACCCCTTATTCTCCAAAAGTAATGTTTCCAGAGACCTCCACTTGAGTAAAAGTACTAAAGTATTTCCCTTCTAATGTACTTAAGTATAAAGTAAAAGTACTAAAAGAGTAATTCTGGCTCTGATGTCCTGTTATCATTTTTATAACCAGACTGGCTTCATGAACTCATTTCAGGTGAAAGTCCTCCAGCGTCTCTCTTGGTAAACCAGTCTTTTAATAGAACGTCATTAATTAGTGACGCTGACGTCTATTAAAATGATCAGAAGCACAAAACACTGAAGGTAAACAGTTTCCATCAGGGAGAACCGAGTGGCTCTGAAATCACTTTTTACACACAAGCAAAGTTTCAGTTTCAGATTTATTTACAACTTAGTTCCAAGTTTAAGTTGAATAAAAACTGGCTTTAAACTCAGGATCACAGATGAGCTCCTTTACTATGTTGATCTGTAGGCGTCTGTTCATAAACATAAACCAGCCCAAACTCATTTACTATAAAATGAAATGGTGTTTGTAGAAATTCAGAAAAAAGCCGCGTCAGTCTCGACTGCATATGTGGACATATTTCTATATTGAGCTCTATTTACACAAAGTTAGGTTAGTTCATCATTTATGTTGAACAGACTCTCCCAAAGTTTTACGCTGCTGCGCTGACGTTGAACCGCGTGCTGCACTGGGTCGGTATGACCAACAGGTCAAAACCAGCTCTAAACAAACTGACCGCTGGGCCCTGATTGGTGCTCTGGCTTTGCGCTTCTTTCGTTTTGACATGTCACGTTTTTATACACACAGAAACCAAAAGGAACGACAGATTTCTCAAAATGTAGGAGGGAAAAGTCGGATATTAGACTCTGAAATGTAGTGGAGTGAAAGGAAAAAGTCGCCCAGAACGGAGAAACTTCAGTACAGATACACCAAAAATACTAAAGTACAGAAACTAATTACATTTACTCAGTTACTCAGTTACTGTCCACCACTGCTCATATGGGCTCTTTAAAGGCTCTTTATCTTTTTCCTCTTTCAGATCCATGTCACCTTCAACCCGGCTGGTTCCTATGCTGTAGAAGGCCTGAAGCCAGACACGCTGTACAAGTTCTCCCTGGCGGCTCGCTCCGAAATGGGCCTGGGGGTCTTCACCAAGCCTATTGAAGCCCGGACCGCTCAGTCCAGTGAGTGCTCTCCAATTTCTCTGTCATATCCACTAACCTGGAGAAATCTCTCGGCTGCTTTGGGCCGGCCGGAGATGGTTTTTTAGGGGGGTTTCGTGCTCCTCCTTCTCCTTTCACTGGTCTTTGTCTGCTGTCTTCACCATTAATTTTCCCACACTTCTAAGCCAGGGAACACCTTTGTTCACTGACAAGGGCGAAAGGTACGTTTGGTGTGTGTGCTCGTGCGTCAGCCTCAGTCGTTTCGATCAGGTTTGAAAGAGCCATCGACGCCTCCGTCCCTGTGATGTTAACAACCAGAACAGTTGAGGCGAAGGGTTTGAATTTTGATCAGCGGATTGTTTCAGCTGAGCCACCGTTCATGAAAACGTACGGAACGTCTTTGCTCTAGATTCAGTATCAGTCAGTCAAAAGTTTGAGCACACGTTTTCATAGAAGGCAAGTTTACATGTTTTCCCATCTGGACTGAGAGTGTCCCGAAACAGAGCTAATGCTGGCCCAAAGAATATATATATGTATATATATATATAAAGAAGAGGCATAGAAAGAGAGTGGAGGAGGAATAGAGAGGGAGAGAGAGAGGGAGAGAGAATTAGAAAGAGAGGAATAGAAGGAGAGAGAAAGAGAGAGAGAGGAATAGAAGGAGAGAGAGCAAGAGAGAGGATTAGAAAGAGAGAGAAATAGAGAGAGAGAGGATTAGAAAGAGAGAGAGAAAGGAATAGAAAGAGAGAAAGAGTGGAGGAGGAATAGAGAGGCAGAGTGAGAGAGAGGATTAGAAAGAGAGAAATAGGAGAGAGAGGAATAGAGAGGGAGAGAGAGATAAAGAGGAATAGAAAGAGAGCAGAGGAGGGGAATAGAGAGAGTTAGAGAAGTAGCAGAGGGAGAGATAAGAATGAAAGAGAGAGTGAAATAAGAGAGGATGAATAGAGAGAGAAAGGGGCAATGCGAGATGCAGGGAGAAGAGAGTAAAACGCAGAAAAGACAAGAAAAAAGAAACAAAAGAGTGCAGAAGAAGACAGGGGGTGAGAGGGAGAGGAGGGATAGAGAGAGAGAGAGAGAGGAAGAAGAGGAGGTCTTGGCGTTTTCCGTGTGAAGTGGCGTTAATAAGTCTTAGAGAGTGTTAAACTGAGCTGAGGACGCCTGCAGACGCTCCAGCGGCACCTGAGCTGAACTCTGACAGTGAAGCTGGAGAGTCTTGCTGTAGCTGGAGATTCTCTGTCATGTCCCAGCCCTGCGCTCCTGTTCTCCCTCATCCTTCTCCTGTCTGTTGGATCCCCCCCCCCCCCACACCTATCTCTCACCTATCACACAGCCCGGAGTAAAATCCACTTTGATCTCCGGCACATCTGTCAGGAGCTGCAGTGGCGCGGCCTGAATATCTATCAGCGCTCCGCGGCGACTCGGGGCTTTTATTTTATTTGATTTTGACACTCGTTTCCTCACCGGGCTGTTCTGGCCGCCGCCCTCCGCTCCGTCACGCCTCGGCTGACTGGTGGGACGTCACCAGGCTTCCTCGCGCGCCCCCTGAACTGATCTGGTTGTTAACTAAAGCAGGAGGTTCCCCTCATGATCGCTGACCCTCTGCCTGATCTCTGCTGGTCTCTGCTTCTTCATCACACTCCTCTCCATCACCCCTTCCTCTACGCTGTATTAGGACTGGGCGATATGAGCCGTGACACATATTAATATGCCTTTATATTGATCATTACTTTATATTGATCATTTATCAGATCAGCAGTTTTGAGTCAGTACTACATCATGCACATATAGATATACAGGTACAGGTAAAGATAGGTGCGTATATTTATATACATATATATATATATATATATATATATGTTAGAAATATGTTATTAAAGATTTGATTTTATTTATAACATGTTTACATGTTATTTGTTTTTTATATTTTGTAAATTATATATATATAAGGAATCTTCTGATTTTTTATTTTAAAATGAAAGAATTTAAACATCATAATTTTAACATTTAAATTGTGTGTATGTATGTAACTATCTATACACACACACACACACTCACACAAAATATATTTTAAAAAGTCTTAAGTTTTTAAAATAAAGTGTAAAAATTCTATTTATATAAAATATATAAAATGCATAAAAACATAAAATATATTATTACATATAAATTATTTTTTATTTAAATTTCTTAATTTTACAATAAGCAATCTAGATTCTTTTGATATGTAAATAATTGACAAAATATTTTAAAAATGAATAACGTAAACATATAAATAAAACACGTGCACATGATTATATTTACTTTTTTTAAATTGTTAAATTTTTAAAGTAATTTCTGTATTGTTAATTACTATTAAAATTACTATGTAATATACATGTGTGTGTGTGTGTGTTTGTGTGTGTGTGTGTGTGTGTGTGTGTGTGTGTGTAAAATGGCTTTTTCAGTAATTACTGTTATTATTATATCGCCCAGGCCTGCACCTTCTGTATTTGTCGTTTTAAGAAGAGAATGAAGGTTTGCCTTTAAATCTCTTCAGCTTATGTCCTGTTGATGCTCCTGTAGTGATTTGTGTTGATCTTTTTCTGGTTGTTGTTACTTTATTTTATTCATGTTTTTGCCTCTGGGCTGTGGAGAGTTGGCCGGACTCACCTCTCAGCTGTCAGCGCCGACTCAATTAAAGATGCTGTTTTAGCGGCCGAGCTTATCGCGCCCACTCAGAGGAAGCGGAGAGTCCAGGACAGGACGGCCGACGCTGACGCTGGCCCTCACACTCGGAGCCCTGAGAACGTGAGAGTGTGAACAGCCAGCTAACACACGCCTGCGCAGGGACAGGCGTAAAACCACTGACTGACTGATCACTGTCTCACGGCGTCCGTCTCAGCGTGGCTGTCCTTCGTAAAGCCGTGGATTTCTACAGGCTTTCCTTTGTTCTTTGTCAGTGAGCGGAATTGGCGCTGATAAAAAAACATCGGAACGTCTAGATTTGGTGAAATCAGGCCTGAAGAAGCTGCCACGAAACAAAAAACCTGAGAAGCTGAGACCTAAACTGGGGCCGCAAGCGTGAAATCAGATTAGAATTAGAATTTGACATCGGAAACAAAGACAAATCACTTAAAGCGATAGTGTTTCTCCCAGAACTTGTTTGGTGTCGTTCTTCACAAACGCCCATTTTTGTGTCCCTAGCGTTTACAGATATGTTACACTTTTAAAATAAAACAATGCTTTCTTTGTTAGCCCCCTTTTACCCTGTTCTTCAGTGGTCAGGACCCCCATGGACCCTCACAGAGCAGGTACTATATGGGTGGTGGGTCATTCTCAGCACTGCAGTAACGTGGTGGTGGTGGTGTGTTAGTGTGTGTTGTGCTGGTCTGAGTGGATCAGACGCAGCAGTGCTGCTGGAGTTTTTAAACACCTCAGGGTCCATGGGGGTCCTGATCACTGAAGAACAGGGTAACAGAGTATCAGAGAAACAGATGGACTACAGTCTGTAACTGTAGAACTACAGAGTGCAGCTATACGGTCAGTGGAGCTGATAAGGTGGGCAATGAGACTAAAGAATGTACCTCAGATGGCGTCCAGTCAGAATCCCCCCAGCCCAGACGTACTGCTTGCCTTGTGTTGTTTTAATTTTGCTTGATGCCCCCCTCCCTTGCTTTGCCCCCCTCCCCCTTAGCCCCCTCGGCCCCCCCTCAGGACGTCCGCCTGGAGAGCTTGACCTCCACCAGCATTAAGGTGAGTTGGGTGGCTCCGCCCGAGGCCAGTCGCCATGGCGCCATCGTGCGCTACAGCGTTAGCTACCAGGCGGTGAGCGGAGAGGACACCGAGCGACACGAGGTGAAGGACATCGGGGCGGACGCCCTCAGCTATGTGCTGGAGGGGCTGGAGAAGTGGACGGAGTATCAGTTGTGTGTGAGGGCTCACACTGACGTGGGCCCCGGCCCCGAGAGCCCACCCGTACGTGCCCGAACCAGAGAGGACGGTAGGTCTGACAAAACAGCGTAAGACCCCTGATACCTTCTGGACTCTCAGCTCAAACTTCCTCATCCGTCCTCATCTCCTCCAGAGGGTCTGACTCTAACCTGTGTTTCCTACTGTGTTTAACCTCCTGCTGTTCGCCGCTAATGCCTTTAATCTTCTGTTACTGATCTTCAGTGATCCGTGGTCTTCATTGTCGATCTAAGCTACTGTGCTGTTCACTGTCATCACCAGTGAAATTAGGGGAAAATGCTTATTTGCTTATTAATGACTGTAGACAAATCTTTTCGCCTGGACAACATTTTGGTCTGGTCTTAAAGTTGGGTGAGGTTCTGTGACGTCGGCATAAACAACTTAAAATCACCATCAAATTTCGGTGTTCTCCTCCAAGCGTGTTGAGCCCCAGGGATGTTTGAATAGGTTGATAAGATGTGGTGGAGCTTCTCGTGTCTTGGAGGAAGCTCATGCCAGCCTTGATCCCACCCAGCTTGGTACTATTGTGTGGTAGATTATTGGCTGTAATTTGGCCAAATTGGGGGAAAATTTAATTTATTTTGATTTTAATAAGCTACCAAAGAGTGATAACTGCCTCGTTTGAAGGCCTGGCTTCTGCAAACAATTTGATGGGCGATCCCAGCTGGGCGAGCTCCTCGGACAAAGACGCTATGTGACAAAGCCTGTGATTGGTCGGTAAAAAGAAGGCGTGCAGTGAAACAAAGGTGGACAATTTTCTCCTAAATGTAAGGTGTTAAGTCTATTATTGGGTAGTATTAACTAATAGTGAGCACCAAGACAGGACCAGTACAGGTTCTCTTATCCGTCTGTCTTATCTGTTTGCCAGCCTTTTGTCAGAATTTTCCCATTCCACCTTAAATGGTGCGGTATTCTGGACTCGCACGTCACTGCAGTAGAACTGTGATAGAATCTTTTCCTGTAGTTATGGAGCTGATCATAAAATGTCGTTGGGCCGTTCCACATTTTCTTCAGATTCTGAGACTGAAGCTCTTTTTACTCTTAATATTCTCATTATTATTGTTGGCTTTGTGTTTAAGGTGTTAATCCTCTAAGCATGTCTGTAGTGGAGGCTGAGACTGAACTGCTGGTCTGTGACCCCCTGCACTTTTCCACCTGACGCTCCGCACTCTGGAGTGCACGTTTGTGAGGTCAGTGTACATGAGACTTATGAGAGGCACTGGACTCACATCTAAGGTCTAAATATGAGCCGTGAAGCTCTTTTAAGATCTAGCTGCGCCGCCAACCCTGATGACCCCCGGCTGTACAGTTCGGGTATCTCCGTCTCGGAATCTCTGAAACATATTTCCTATATGGAGATCGTTCCTGGGCTCCAGGTCTTCCAACGGCTGCGAAATCCGGCATTTTCCATGACAGATAGCAGTTGGTCATTGAGTGTAGTGGCAACTTCTCTGTGATCCCTTTAGCCTTTGGGTCGTCTGCTGGACGTGTATCACGTTTCTGGACAGCATCAATGAGAGACGCTGTCTGGTGGTGCCTTGCTGTCTGTTAGCTACCATGAACCCCTGGGTATCCTTTCACAGGAGACCTCAGCAGGCGATTAAACTGGTTGTATTGTGCCAGACGGCCGTGCTTCTGCCCCTCGGCACGCTGGCCTTACTCACATTACGACTAGCTGCATTGCTTTTTTGGCATTTCCAGACTAAATGATCATTTTAGTCAAACCAGCTGATCTTATTTGCTCACTCAATTACAGACTGAAGTTGCCGCAGGTTCAAGGTAAGATGTGGAATGGAGTCTGGATCGTGGATGTTCCGTGTTACATTACGGTGGGTTCATGGTCCAACGCAAGCTGTGGACTGAAATATGGATGGGTAAGTGGATCGGCCCTGTACGTCCGGAATCCGATTAGTGAATTACGTCAATATCGGTCGTGATACCGATGTAGGATCCGATCGGCCCTCTAAAATTGTCACCTGCTTTAGTGGAGCGTCTGCAACAGGCAACACGAAAGCGCCTTCGCACAACCCTCGAAGGAGTTAAACGCCTCTGCCTGTCTTTCTGTGCTCCTTTTCTATGAGCTTCTTACGGCGCCCACCTCCACATCATCTCCATCCTCTCTGAGCCGCTAACCCCGTCAACGTCTTATCCCCAGAAGCCTGGAGCTTCCTGTCCACTCTGTCTCAGAGCTGCTCTTTTCCTTGTTCTCCAACGAGATTTACCGCCACTCGGACGCATTTTCGACGCAAAGCGAATCATGACAGGTTTAGTTAGCGTTGGAGGTGCCCTGAAACCTGGCGTCACCGCCGCATCCTCAGCCTCCGTTTGTTTTTGATGAAGCAGGAGCCCAATCACACGGCGGAGAGCCTCAGCCTCTTTGCTTAATTCCGGATGCGGCCCTTCAGCCGACGACGCGCAGGTTTGTCTCTAAATAACGGGATTTGCTTCGCTCCTTTGAGCGTGCCAGGCTAGTCTTACACACTGCGCTCTCTCTCCTCCCGGCCGAGGCTTCGTCCCACACCCTTCAGTCCAACAGCAGAACAGAGCGGCGACTCTCTTTTGTCCACTTCAGTCTCTCTCTCCGTTTTTCTTTCTCATTTGTTGCCCTCGGTGCCCTTTCATTGCTCCTTTCATCCCATTTCTCTTCCCTCTCTCCCCCTTGTTCTTTCTCTTCTTTTCTCTTTTTTTGTCTGAGGGTCACGCCACCCGTCCACTCCTCTCTCAGGAACCTCGGTTGTCATGTTTTACTGCTCTCTGGAATCTTTTAGCTCTGCTGGCATCGTGTTGTCTTAGCTAGATAACAGTGATGTATCCCGTGAGTGACACAACTCTTATTGATTAGAAACTTAATGTTAATTATCATTAATTATCTGAAGCAAACAGATTCAAAACATAGCGAGGAGCTGACGTACACACCTGCGCAAAGTTAGCTAAGAGACAAACAGACCCAAAGTAAGAAGAAATAACATACCCACGAAACATAGCCGGCATGTCTACTATGAATTATTCAGTAACCGCTATGAATTATTCAGTAACTATTATAGTGTAGGCTATAAATAATTCTTTAATTATTCTGTATCTATTATGAATAATGCAGTATTTACTATGAATTATTCAGTATCTACTATGAATTATTCAGTACCCATTATGAATTATTCACTATCTACTATACATTATTCATTACCTATTATGAATAATGCAGTATTTACTATTAGTTATTCAGTATCTACTCTGAATTATTCATTACTTATTATGAATAATGCAGTATCTACTATGCTTTATTCAGTAGCCATTATGAATTATTCAATATCTACTATGCATTATTTAGGACCTACTCTGCATTATTCAGCTTCTAATATGATTTAATCTGTGTCTTCTATGAATTATTCAGTATCTACTATGAATTATTCATTACTTATTATGAATAATGCAGTATCTACTATGAATTATTCAGTACCCATTATGAATTATAATTATGAATTAATCTGTGTCTTCTATGAATTATTCAGTATTTGCTATGAATGATTCAGTATCTACTGTTGTCTTCACAGAAGACGTGCAAAAATAAACACTCAAAGAACTCTTGGAAAGGTTATGGTTCTATATGGAGCCATTTTCTTTACTAAAGAACACTTGAAGAAGCTTCATTTGTGATTACGTACTATGAATTAATCAGTAATTAATCTTCTATTAATTATTCGATAAATTCTAAGAATAATTCAGTGATTTACAGACTTGTTTAAGGGATAAAAGCTGCTTATACATCAATGGTTAGTTGTAATGTGAGAGTCACACACCTTCCAGTTCATCAGTTATCCACTGCTGTTTACCCCCCCACCCCCCACCCCCCACCCCCCACCCCCACCTTTCTCCACCTCCCTCCCTGGTTCTGGGGTCGTGCCCGTTCTCCTCAGAGTGAGGGAGCACTCAGCGCCCCACAGCTTCTCACGTCTCTCTTCTTTTGTCGTGAACTGAAGATCTTCTCCCAGCTCCCAGGAGGCCGTCTATAATTAATATGTTTGAAGTTTCTGCCACTCAGCTGATTTCCCTGCTATAATTAACAACTCCTCTACACGTTTATCTGCTCCGCACCATTCGCCGTCCTTGATCCCGCGGCCCCTCCTCACTGCCGAAATCAGCTTCTCCTTGTTCTTCCCGGAGAGGTAGACTGGATCCAGGCACTTTTGGATGTTGAGAATTTTCACAAACACTCTGAAAGGAAGGTCAAGTGCGTTTATGTCTCCTCTGCAAATCCCAGTCATTTTTTTGTTTAAGTTTTGAAGGACGCTGGAGAAGATTAGGGTGAAATAAATTAGGTAGAATTGGCTTATGAGGAAACTTTAAGTCAATAAACCAGATGTTCATTCGCTGCACATTGACTGCCATGATTACTGCCTATAAGCAGGTGTGACGGACACTCAATCACAGCTCTTCCCATCATTCCACCTGTAACGTTCTCCATAATGTCTTCATGCGAGGTCTGCACGATATGGACACCACCGTGACTGAAAAGCACAGTAAAAACACAAAGCGCATCACATTTCATCCACATCTGACCGGTCAGTATCGAGGAAGCCTTCTGTCAGTCAGTCACTAATCCGACTCGGCTGAAAATAGTTCGTTGTATCCTGTTTTTCTGGGTTTTTATGAAGATTAATGATCTGTTCCGAAGGATTCTTCCATTATGTCTTTTTGCCTTCACTCAAATCAGTTTCGCTTCTTTTAATCTCAAAACACAGCATGTAAATGAGAGTCACCTTCAGTGTACCTGAGTTTAGCCTCTTAACAAGCCGTGGGCCAAGTTTTTACGCACTCCCGTAACCTAAGAAGAGCTCTGCTAGTTGGCACTGCAATGAAAATAAACCTGGAAGATTAAAGGGTTGATTGCTGATCAGTTGTAGGGGGATTAGATTCACTTACCCAATTTTCTCCACAATTTTGTCGTGTCTGATTCCCTCTCGCTAGTGAAGTCTCCCCCTCACACACGATGGGAGGATGAAGGCCGGCACCTTCGTCTTCTGAGACTCGTGAAGCTCTACCTCACCTTTAAAACTGCTGCTAACGCAACGTCATTGGGGCTCAACACGCTTGGAGGAGAACACTAACTGATCATTTGTTACGCCAGCTAACAGATGCTCCTGTTAGCTAGCATTGGACCCTCCCACCTTACCCACCCTACCCTCCCACCTTACACACCCTACCCTCCCACCTTACCCACCCTACCCTCCCTCCCTACCCTCCCTCCCCACCCTACCTACCCTATGCTACTTACACTACCCACCCTATGCTACCTACCCTACCCTCCCTACCCACCCTACGCTACCTAAACTACCCTCCCCTCCCTACCCTCCACTACCCACCCTACCCCACCCACCCTACCCACACTACCTCACCCACCCTACCTACCCTACCTCACCCACCCTACCTACCCTACCTCACCCACCCTACCTACCCTACCTCACCCACCCACCCTACCCTACCCTACCCTACCCTACCCTACCTACCCTACCTACCCACCCTAGCCTACCCTACCTACCCACCCTACGCTACCTAAACTACCCTCCCCTCCCTACCCTCCACTACCCACCCTACCCCACCCACCCTACCCACACTACCTCACCCACCCTACCTACCCTACCTCACCCACCCTACCTACCCTACCTCACCCACCCACCCTACCCTACCCTACCCTACCCTACCCTACCTACCCTACCTACCCACCCTAGCCTACCCTACCTACCCACCCTACGCTACCTAAACTACCCTCCCCTCCCTACCCTCCACTACCCACCCTACCCCACCCACCCTACCCACACTACCTCACCCACCCTACCTACCCTACCTCACCCACCCTACCTACCCTACCTCACCCACCCTCCCACCTTACCCACCCTACCCTCCCACCTTACACACCCTACCCTCCCACCTTACCCACCCTACCCTCCCTCCCTACCCTCCCTCCCCACCCTACCTACCCTATGCTACTTACACTACCCACCCTATGCTACCTACCCTACCCTCCCTACCCACCCTACGCTACCTAAACTACCCTCCCCTCCCTACCCTCCACTACCCACCCTACCCCACCCACCCTACCCACACTACCTCACCCACCCTACCTACCCTACCTCACCCACCCTACCTACCCTACCTCACCCACCCTACCTACCCTACCTCACCCACCCACCCTACCCTACCCTACCCTACCCTACCCTACCTACCCTACCTACCCACCCTAGCCTACCCTACCTACCCACCCTACGCTACCTAAACTACCCTCCCCTCCCTACCCTCCACTACCCACCCTACCCCACCCACCCTACCCACACTACCTCACCCACCCTACCTACCCTACCTCACCCACCCTACCTACCCTACCTCACCCACCCACCCACCCTACCCTACCCTACCCTACCCTACCCTACCCTACCCTACCCTACCCTACCCTACCTACCCTACCTACCCACCCTAGCCTACCCTACCTACCCACCCTACCCTACCTAACACACAATATGTCACAATATTCGTTTTTGTGGACCTCGTCCGTATTTATATATCACTCCCCACCTGCTTGGGTGATTGAAAAGTGGCCTGTTAGTCTTGTTTAACTGGAATAAATGCAGTGTATGAAATGTTCAGTACAAGTAATTGGATTCATAGATTGTGGCAGTTTTTTTAAAATTCGGCACTACTTTGTCATTTTTAACCTTTCAGATGTCAGAAAAAATAAATATCGTGACACATACTGATGTACGGTGACATCACATTTTGCCCCCTCCACTTGATTCTCCTTCATAAAAACGCAGAACAAAAGTGACGCTAGTTTGAAGCAGCGGTGAAGAAAGGCTCTAAAGGGACATCAGTTTATGTGAAGCGCTGCTGAAAACAGAAAAATGCACTTACACCTGAATCTGCAGCGTCTGCGGAGGACGCCGCCGGGGTTTATTTGTGGGTTTAAAAGCCCATTCAAACACAAAAGGCTATTTTGCTGCTCCTTCACTTCTCACATTTAAAGCACTACATGGCCTTGACCTGCCTTACAGCTCTCAGCTCCACCAGCACTGCTCCGCTCTGCTTTCTGAGACCAACCTGCCTTTTAATGCCATCCCTCCACCACTGCTCTTCTCCTTTACCATGAAATTAACACGTTCCCTCAGCCCCTCCCCCTCTGTCCTGCTTGGTGAACTATTTATTTACTTGTTCTGTCTATTTGTAACTGTAAAGTGACCTGGAATGACCCTGCGAGTAACTTTCTCACCAGATGACCCGTGTTATATGTTGTTTATAATATACATTATTTTTAAAAATGTGCACCATAAATGTTTTTTGGAGTGATGCCAAAAAAAACCCACCTTTGGTTCGCTAAAAAAAACCTCAGTGGATGGTCGTTTGGAGATCTGAGTGTGAAGAACCTTTTAAAGATTATAGAACCTTAATAATGTGCAAGACAAATATAAGATGTGGTCTCTAAGGGTTTAGAGCTCACAAATAATGTAAAGGTTCTAGATCAATATTAGGATTCCTCTTTCCATGATGTGGAGGTTCATTATTCCCATTTCTCTTCTTTACCCCTAGCCCTGCTTTCAGGTGTCATCTTACCCCTTGGAGCTGAGTTATAAGGGGCAGTGGTTGAGATCTTCCCTCTGAAATGAGCCCCTCTAATAAAAGAGCATCACTTCATTATCAGCTACCAGCGCCGCTCTGTAGGCGACCCTGCCCGTCTGCAGGGACAGCAGAGGAGGGGAAAGTTCAGCTCCTCACTGCTGGGCTTTAGTTACATTTAGGGATCATACGCCTTCAAAGAGGGGGGCAATTATTTATTATCACCCCCCCTAATTCTTCAGTGATGTGAAGCTGAAGTCAGAAATTCACCAGATTCTTGTTCGGATTTCCCCGTTCCACCTTAAATGGAGCAGCAGTTACATTCTGGCACTTCAGGTGTCAGATCTGCTGGACTATTTAAGGTGGAATGGGAAAGTTAGGTATTGCTGTTAGCAATTTTCATGCTTGTTATGAAGAAAAGGACCAACATACACTGAAATGGCATGAAACGAAGATAAAACGATAAGTTACTGTAAAACAGACAAAATTCTCACATTTGTGGATTTTTTTGGTCTCTTGTCGTCCTTTTTGCCGTTTTTTCTCATAACACTGCATTTGGAGGGTCATGTAGCCCCAGTGCTTCACCCTACCCCTCTATCTCAGTAAGAATCGGGACACCCTACCCCTAGACATGACCACACAAAGCAGAGGGACAGGGCTAAGTGGTAGGGGCGAGGGGTGAAAGGGGATTGAATTGTAGTGGACAACCTTAAAATCAGCAGAGTGGCGGCTTAGAGTGAGGTCTGCACATAATTCCCATGCTTTTTCTGTGGCATTGCTCCAAAAGAATAACATGTAATATGTAAAAAAAATAGCTGTAATAACTATGACAACAGTTTACTAATATAGATCATTATAATAACTTCATAACATCATTCATGTTCTCGTTCTAGTGCCTGGCGCCCCTCCACGCAAGGTGGAGGTTGAGGCGCTGAACTCCACGGCGATCCGGGTGACGTGGAAGCCTCCGCTGTCCGTAAAGCAGCACGGTCAGATCCGAGGATACCAGGTGATTTTCTCTCGGCTGGAGAACGGAGAACCGCGAGGGCAACCAAACATCATGGACGTGGCTCTGCCGGAGGCTCAGGTACCGCAGTACGATCCTACAGTCTCAGACTGATGCGTTCTTTGACCGCACACCTTTTGTGCCATCACTGTTGGAACACTTTGTCAGCCAGTTTCCCGTACATTTAAGGGGAATTCCACCCAAATTTCCGCATTTCCAGCCTATGTCATCGTTCAGATGTAAACGTGGTCCTTCAGAGTGGCTTGACGTGAAACGTTCTATTCTAGAGAAACTTACTGAGTCAGAACCGTTCACAGTGGTGGTGATGGGAACCAGGCGTCCACCTCTAAAAGCTTCATCGCAGACAGTTTTTACATGAAATGGTTATGAATTCACCGCCTGATGCTTTTATGATCATGAGGATTCTGGCCTAATATGCCTCGTTTTTAAAATCCATTGATGGTGGAGGGATACGTGCAGGGCGTTATATGGCCAAATAGTGCCCAAAGAAAACTAATTCTTTCAGATTTTCTGCAATTTTATCTTCATTAACAATTCATATAAAACTCAGAAGACTCGTGTAGGTTCACTGGTGCTTTTGGATAGTAAATATATCTGTGTTGTAGTCATGGCGACCCCTGGTTCCTATCACCACCACTGTAAAGACATCTGAACCATTTCACACCAAACCACTCTGAGTCACTGTGTGTTCAAAACAGTAGTAGAATTATACAGAATTTTTCCAAATATCGGTAGAATTCCCTTTTCAGCCTAGTATTAGACTAAATTAAATTCCACGGCAATGAACAGTTAAAAATCCTTTTTAGGCTTCTTAGAAACCAGAACGTTGGGTTAAAAGTAAATCAAAATGTGCTGTACTTAACTCTGCCTTTGTTTCCAGCATGTGCAGATGTTTGCCCCACCATCAGGGGGCACTGTGCAGTATTATCGTTTCTCACCCTGACCTTTTTGACCCCGCTTCTCTTTCCCCTCTCTGTGTCCTCGCGCTCAGTTTTTTTAATCTCTCATTTCTAGCCAAAGTGGACTCCGGCCTTTTTATTCTCTTATCATTACCGGGAGCAACATGTTGTATGTTAATGTGGGCTGATGTTTGTTTTGAGGAAAAACATCGGTGGCCTTTCTTGAACTCGGCTGTCCCAGCTTTATTGCATATGCACTGCCTTGTTACTCTGTTTATAAATGTTGTTCATTTGCTTTTTTGTTTGTTTATTTATTTATTTATTTATTTTTCCGCCGCCGCACTCCGACTCATGTTGCATTAATGCGGGGAAGGTTCGCAAATGGCCCGGAGAAACGAGGGTGCGCCGAGATGGAAGGGGAGATAGTGATCTTTAAGAGGGATTCAGGTTTTCATGAATATCTTAGAACAGACGCTCGGGCCGAGGAAGGGAGGGATCAGGCCCCGGAGCGCCGGATGCGTCGGCGCGGCGGATTGTTAGCCGGGATTTATTGTGCGTGGACACGTGTTTCTTCATGCCCTTGATGGCCCCCAACAGGAGTCTCTAATTTACCTGTATAAGCATTCCTCTCCGTCATGCCGGCAGGGTGAATACACAAGCAGCGAGAGAGTTAGGCAGGCATTTAATGTCCTCAGCAGGGTTTTAGTGGTTTAAGCTGATGCACTGCTGACTAGAGGCTTTGGACACACGCCTTAGATCTCATCTACATCAGTAAACGTCCAAGCGTGAAGGTTTGAAGGGATGCTTTAGCCAAAAAAATCGAATTTACACAGATTTCTCGAATCGTCCTCGAAGCAGTCGAGTAGCCAAGATGCATTTCGTGTCTGAAGTTGCTGTTTACGTTGTTGCGCTGGAGCTGCGAGACTGAGGTGGCCGGCGACTAATGGACGCGAATGTGCACCAAGTAGCCTCATGACAAACCAGCTTGACACTGCGTCGAGTTATTAAATGATCCCTAAAGGACTTTCTCTGGTGTTTTCTTACACTAAAGTGTGCTAAATGGACTGAATTGGGCTCAGACAGCTAAGAACAGTGCTATCAGTATGAGCCATCATCCTGAATCCTGGAGTTTGTCCATATTTTGTTGAGTTTTCTAAAAAAGGTGTTTGTTGGTGTTTGTTCGTTGTCTCTTACTGGTTGCTGTGAAGTTCAGTGTTAGTGTGGAGCTCGGAAACTAACAGCTCAACGTCGCTGGTCAAACAAGGTAGCTGTGTTTGGAGAAGGGGGCGTGGCCAAGCATCGAGTGCAGGACGGAGAAGCTGGTCCGGCTGAACCAGCAGGCTAAGTAGCTGACGATGCTCACCTGTGCCTTGTTTCTTCCAGCCGACTTATAGTCATCTCTTCCTTCAGTAGGCAGCAGAGCCCTGAGAGGGAAGGAGGCGCGAGAGCAAGCCGAGCTGAGCCGTGCCGAACTGAACAGCCCCCAAGAGTCGGGCCTTGACGTTCTAGGCTGAAAAGCCATTTAATTTCAGCTCTCTGCCTTCACCCCTGCCCCCGGCGCCTCCCCACCCATTCAGAACATTACACTGTGTTAGCTACGTAGGCCACAGTTCCAGGGGCGTGATGGTTGGTTGGTTAGTGTAGTGGGTATCACCTCTGCCTTCTATGCTGTAGACTGGGGTTCAATCCCCACCTGGGTAAGCACCCTCCACTACACCATTAAGAGTCCTAAGGGCGCTGGAGTCTATCCCTGCATGTATCCCTAAAGCTGAAGAACCAAAGGTTCAAGAAAATTGTATAAATCACGGTTTTTGCAGGTCGACCGCTGCTTGACTTCAACGTCGTACAACAGCACGAATGATTTTGGCCTTTTGTCAAAGCAGCTTGTTAACAGTTCCTGTCAGACGAACTCCAGTTGACCCCTCTGTTCTCTCAACAAGGGAACACCTGTGACGTGTTTACCGTTACAGTTAGGACTTTATTGCCGTTTCCAGGCGCGTTGACTCATCGCAACGTCTGCGCCGCTCGATTCATTAGTCCTGAGGTTATTTCCCAGAAACCCGATTTGCCGAGACCTCACACCTTTAACGCGGGACGGTGTGAATTTTTTTGTTTTTTTTAAAGTGGTGATGATTTCATTACTGCTCTCAGCAGTGCTTTTACCCCCCCCCCCCTCTCGGTTTCACTCGGGCTTTTCTCTTCTCTTTAAGAGAAAAAAGCTCTGAGCTCTTCTCCCTGTCATGTAGCTGGTCGAGGAAAGGGAGAAGCCGTGCTGGAGAAAGTGATGAAAATCCATTGTGTATTGTGTAACACTAATGGTTTGGCACTGTAGTAGAGCGCTTGCTTTGATAAATGGCCCGTAGTGCTTTTCTCCACTACAAAAGAGATTTCACAAGACGTCCATTCTTGTTCTTCCTCCGCTGCCAGTTGTCCGTTTTTAATACCTGCCATTTTCCTGCGACCTCCGGAGACTCCCGACAAAATACACAGCTGCGTCGCTGGGAACCTTAAAGCGAGAGTTCGGCGAAAAAGGCTCATTTAACCAGCGCCGCCCCCACTCAGCCACTCGGAGGCAAACGCTGTTGTGTTAACTGTAATTTCAGTGCGGCTCCTACTGCTAGCAGCGTATTGTATTGTGTCATTAAGTAATGTATTGAGTCATCTACCGTGTTAGCTCATGGCTAATGTTTTATCTCGCAGCTAACACGATAGATTCTGGCTAGCACATAGCCGATACCTCCTTTCCAATAAGGCTACTCTCATTAAACGTTTCTGAATGTGGCGGCACGGCGGCACGGCGGGTAGCGCTATTGCCTCTCAGCAAGGAGGGCCTGGGTTCGATTCCCCGGCCGGGTGACCGGGGTCCTCTCTGTGTGGAGTTTGCATGTTCTCTGCGTGGGTTTCCTCCAGTTTCTCTGGTTTCCTCCCAAAGACATGCTACATTGCTCCTAGGTGTTGGTGTCAGGTATGCAGGCCAAAATAGGGCCAGGTCCTGGACGGCTTCATACTGTTTTGCCTCATGCCTACATTTGTGGGACAATTCTGGCGTGAATATTGTGGACCAAAAATGTAGTTGGCTCAGACTGGGACCAGATTTGGGCCACATCCTTTAGTTCTGCTCACATTACAGTGTGTGCACCAGATCTGGGCCGAGGACCAAGCCGTATACCTGTGTGAATATTGTGGACCAACAATGTAGTTGGGCCGGACTGGGACCAGATTTGGGCCACATCCTTTAGTTCTGCTTACATTACAGTGTGTGCACCAGATCTGGGCCAAGGACCAAGCCGTATACTGGTGTGAATATTGTGGACCAACAAAGTAGTTGGGCCAGACTGGGACCCGATTTGGGCCACATCCTTTAGTTCTGCTCACATTACAGTGTGTGCACCAGATCTGGGCCGAGGACCAAGCCGTATACCTGTGTGAATATTGTGGACCAACAATGTAGTTGGGCCGGACTGGGACCAGATTTGGGCCACATCCTTTAGTTCTGCTCACATTACAGTTTGTGCACCAGATCTGGGCCGAGGACCAAGCTAATACTGATACATATCGCTGCTGACGGAAGAAAACCTTGTATTTCCATTTTTGTCGTTTTTCAGTTTTTGACATAATTCAGAAATGTCTGTTGTTCTTTGCATTGTGTGTAAATTTCATGATGAATGGACCAAAAGAAACGGCATTAAATTACTCAGAAATAAAGTCTGGTTCCATTGACTTGCATTGAAAGTTTTTTCCTTCTCCTGTAAAGCTAACATTCTGGAGATAGGAACGTTTCTTATGACAGCAGCGATACATACTTTTATACATTAACATGGTTAACAGTAGAACCTGACCGATGTATCAGTTTACTGATAATATTGCCTGATATTGACGACCCGTTTCAAAAAAACAGCAAAACATACCCTTTATGAAAACAATTCATTAAAAAAAATTTAAAATAAGAAAAAAATAACAGAAACCAGACAGACTTCTGGGTAGCTCCGCCCCCACTGCTACAACAGTGATGTTATTTAAGGCTGAGATTCTGCTGTTTATTTGAATTTAAGAGATTTGATGGTTAAGAACTGACAGCCGTGTCAGTCAGTAAAGCTCTGTGTGACCGTCCTGTAAAGGGAAACTGGAGGTTTGATTTTCACCACACTGTTGCTTTAAGCTTCCCAAAGAGCGAAGCTGCAGCCTTGAATGTGCAGTTTGCTTTGGCTGTGGCTCTGAATTAAAGCTGTAAGACACGCTGAGGCTGTCAGGCTGATTTAGCCAAACCGAATCCGTACAGGGCAGCAGATTTCCTGCTCAGTCTGAGTGAATCGGCTGGCTTTGCCATCGGAAGTGAGTTTAAATGCCCAGCTGTACCGCGTTTACATTGGACAGCTACATGACATTGGCAAGCTCTCTCGCCCCTGCTCTCTCTCTCTCTCTCCCTACCTCTCTCTTGCTCTCTCTCGTTCACTCTGTCCCTCCCCCACACTTTCTCTCTTTTCCCTGCCCATTCTTTCTTTTTCTTCTTGTTCTATTTCCCCTTTCTTTTTCTCTTTTCTTTCTCTCTCTCACATTTCTCTTGCTCTTTCCTTTTTGCTCTCTCCCATTCTTTTCTCTGTCTCTCTCACCCTGTATCTTTTCTTTCTTTTATGCTCTCTCTCCCAACCCCTTAACTCTCTCACTCTCCTTTCCCCCACTCTATCTCTTTTCTCTGTCCCCTTCTGTCTTTCTTTTCTTTTTCTCTTCTCTTCTTTCTTTCTCTTTTTTATCGTCTCTCTTCTCTTGCTCTTGCTCTTTTCTGTTTTCCTCTGTCTCTCTTGCTATTTCTCTGTATCTCTCTATGCTCTCTTTCCCTCTCTTTTCTCTCTTTCTGTCTCTCTAGGCATCTCTCTCTTTCTCCCTCTGTCTCTGTCTCTCTCGGTCTCTCTCTCTCTCTGTGTCTCTGTCTGTCTCTCTATCTCTCTCTCTCATTCTTTCTGTCTCTCTCTCTGTCCGTCTCTCTTTCTCTCTCTCTGTCTCTCTCTCTCTGTCTCTGTCTCTCTCTTTTACTCTCTCTGTCTCTCTCTCTCTCTCTGTCTCTCTCTCTTTCTCTCTCTCTCGCTCTCTCTCTCTCTGTCTCTCTCTCTCTCTCTGTCTCTCTGTCTCTCTCTCTCTCTCTGTCTCTCTGTCTCTCTTTCTCTGTCATCTGTTTGTTTGTGTGGGTGGTTAAGCGTGTTTTTTAAACAGGACAGACTCTGAACCCACACGCTGCTCTAATTCGGAGGCTAAATTTATCCAGGAGAATTTATCGCGGAGAGCGAGTGAATGGATCTGCTCGAGTGAACGACTCGCACCAGCCTGCGGCAACGTCCGCGCCCAAGGGGGGGAGAGAGAGAGCGCGAGAGAGAGCGCGAGAGAGAGCGCGAGAGAGAGAGAGCGAGAGAGAGCGAGAGAGAGACACTGACAGCGACATCAGGGTCTCTTTCAATTATGCCTGTCACTTTTTTCTCCATCTGTTTAGTTATTATTATAATTATGAATCAGTCAGTCGAGGAGAGAGAGAGAGGGAGGGAGGAAGAGAGAGAGAGAGAGACAGGGAGGGAGGAAGAGAGAGAGAGAGAGAGAGAGAGACAGGGAGGGAGGAAGAGAGAGAGAGAGAGAGAGAGAGAGAGAGAGAAAGAGAGAGAGAGATGAAGACGGGGTGAGAGAGAAAGACAGACACTAAGTAGAGAAAGATGGAGAAAGAGTGAGTGAAACCGGAAGAGGACGACTGGAAGAAGAGAGAAACTAAAAGGAGAAAAGGGGAAAGAGAAACACTGGAAGGACAGAGAGATAGAAAGAGACTGGAAAGAGAGAGAGAGAGAGAGAAAGAGAGAGAGAGAGACACATTTTCTAATAACTGGTCTACACTGCAGTAGGCCAGGCTCACTATAGAGGCGTCTCTGAGCCATAATGCTTGCTAGCTGGCCCCTCAACCTTCAGCCAGACCCCCAAAACTGAAACCCCGGCTCCGTCACCGGTGCGTTTGTGTGTGTTGGCACTTTAAGCTTTGTCTGATTCAGCGTCAGTGAGTTCAGACCCAAATGGCTACAGTACAACATCACAGCGAGGACATTATGATTAAATAAATATCGCTGTAAGTGCTTCTCAACTCACACGCCAGGTTAAAAGCACAGCTAGAAGCTCTGAGGGGTTACGGGCCAATTTCACCCCATCTCAGTTTTAGCTTTTAGCATTTCTAGCGCTGTGAAGCCATCATTACTGTGCTTTTGGGGAATCTAACCTTGGGCGCTGGAGGAGATGACGCACTGACCAGAGTTATTTAGGCCTTCAGCGTCCAACCAACCATGGACACATGATTCTGTGTGAGAGCAGAAACTGTGCCGTCATTGGGAAAATGTTTGCTTCCATCCCAAATGGAAATGGGAATGACCAGGCGCAGTAGGTTGGTGATAAATTCCCACCTCACCCCAAAAGTAGTGATTTTGTGGCTTCGTCAGTGTAGTAGCACCTTCCTTTCCAGACTCTGGCTCCACGCTGACTCTGTTTCGAGCCACGCTCGCGAGTGTGAGTGTGTGTCGGCTCCGGATGCATGGCACTAGTAGAGTTTGATGTCACCAGAGCGACGGGGGGTAATGGGATTTCACGCTCGGGGGGGCAGACTCAGGCTGAGAAATGGGCTTTCCATCCCCGGAGGATTCGCACACACTCACTCAGAGGAGCAGGAAAGTTTAGAGTGTGTATCGCTCCAAACCAAAACTTTAACCGTCTTTTCTTCCTTTCAGCCGCTGAGGGGACAGAAACCCCTCTGTGGCCGGTACGATTCGACCGTTCGGCCTGAAACACATTAAAACTCTTTATGCTGCAATATTATTCATGCATTTCATAAGGCTTTAGTGTTCGGTGTGGCGTCCGAGTCGTGCTGCTATTATTCATTTATCATACTTTTATTCGGTGTGATCACATGGTATGTTAGCTGCATTCTGATTGGCTGTCGCAGCTGCTGGTGCTAAGTGAGCCGCAGGAAGCTTTAAATTGTACAGTGAATGTGAAGTTTACTTTAATGGACGTTTATGGGGTTCAAAGGCGTCGTTCCTTTTTTTTTTTCCTTTTTTTTTTTTTTTGCATTTTTTTTTTGCATTTTTTAAGAAAATCCCAGACTAAAAAGTCAATAACAAGGCAGTGCATTGCAGACAGAGGTCTTAAAGTTATACCGTACCAATCAAAAGTTTGGATACGCTGACCTGAAGGTATGCTTGACTACATTTGAATCTATTTCAAAAAACAAAAAAAAAAAAAAATGCACAACGAAAATGTCATATCTGCACCATATTTGACATGGATCTTGTGCTGTGAGTAACCGACTCTAAATGTAGGTATTGTGATATAAACCGAGTCTGTTCTACAGTTTCTCATTAGACTGAATGAATAACCGACTCTAAATGTAGGTATTGTGATATAAACCGAGTCCGTTCTACAGTTTCTCATTAGACTGAATGAATAACCGGCTCTAAATGTAGGTATTGTGATATAAACCGAGTCTGTTCTACAGTTTCTCATTAGGCTGAATGAATAACCGGCTCTAAATGTAGGTATTGTGATATAAACCGAGTCCGTTCTACAGTTTCTCATTAGGCTGAATGAATAACCGACTCTAAATGTAGGTATTGTGATATAAACCGAGTCTGTTCTACAGTTTCTCGTTAGACTGAATGAATAACCGGCTCTAAATGTAGGTATTGTGATATAAACCGAGTCCGTTCTACAGTTTCTCATTAGGCTGAATGAATAACCGACTCTAAATGTAGGTATTGTGATATAAACCGAGTCCGTTCTACAGTTTCTCATTAGGCTGAATGAATAACCGACTCTAAATGTAGGTATTGTGATATAAACCGAGTCCGTTCTACAGTTTCTCATTAGGCTGAATGAATAACCGGCTCTAAATGTAGGTATTGTGATATAAACCGAGTCCGTTCTACAGTTTCTCATTAGGCTGAATGAATAACCGGCTCTAAATGTAGGTATTGTGATATAAACCCGAGTCCGTTCTACAGTTTCTCATTAGACTGAATGAATAACCGGCTCTAAATGTAGGTATTGTGATATAAACCGAGTCCGTTCTACAGTTTCTCATTAGGCTGAATGAATAACCGACTCTAAATGTAGGTATTGTGATATAAACCGAGTCTGTTCTACAGTTTCTCATTAGACTGAATGAATAACCGACTCTAAATGTAGGTATTGTGATATAAACCGAGTCTGTTCTACAGTTTCTCATTAGACTGAATGAATAACCGGCTCTAAATGTAGGTATTGTGATATAAACCGAGTCTGTTCTACAGTTTCTCATTAGACTGAATGAATAACCGACTCTAAATGTAGGTATTGTGATATAAACCGAGTCCGTTCTACAGTTTCTCATTAGACTGAATGAATAACCGGCTCTAAATGTAGGTATTGTGATATAAACCGAGTCCGTTCTACAGTTTCTCATTAGACTGAATGAATAACCGGCTCTAAATGTAGGTATTGTGATATAAACCGAGTCCGTTCTACAGTTTCTCATTAGACTGAATGAATAACCGACTCTAAATGTAGGTATTCTGATATAAACCGAGTCCGTTCTACAGTTTCTCGTTAGACTGAATGAATAACCGACTCTAAATGTAGGTATTGTGATATAAACCGAGTCCGTTCTACAGTTTCTCATTAGGCTGAATGAATAACCGGCTCTAAATGTAGGTATTGTGATATAAACCGAGTCCGTTCTACAGTTTCTCATTAGGCTGAATGAATAACCGACTCTAAATGTAGGTATTCTGATATAAACCGAGTCCGTTCTACAGTTTCTCATTAGACTGAATGAATAACCGACTCTAAATGTAGGTATTCTGATATAAACCGAGTCCGTTCTACAGTTTCTCGTTAGACTGAATGAATAACCGACTCTAAATGTAGGTATTCTGATATAAACCGAGTCCGTTCTACAGTTTCTCATTAGGCTGAATGAATAACCGACTCTAAATGTAGGTATTGTGATATAAACCGAGTCTGTTCTACAGTTTCTCATTAGGCTGAATGAATAACCGACTCTAAATGTAGGTATTGTGATATAAACCGAGTCCGTTCTACAGTTTCTCATTAGGCTGAATGAATAACCGACTCTAAATGTAGGTATTGTGATATAAACCGAGTCCGTTCTACAGTTTCTCATTAGGCTGAATGAATAACCGACTCTAAATGTAGGTATTGTGATATAAACCGAGTCCGTTCTACAGTTTCTCATTAGGCTGAATGAATAACCGGCTCTAAATGTAGGTATTGTGATATAAACCGAGTCCGTTCTACAGTTTCTCATTAGACTGAATGAATAACTGACTCTAAATGTAGGTATTGTGATATAAACCGAGTCCGTTCTACAGTTTCTCATTAGGCTGAATGAATAACCGACTCTAAATGTAGGTATTGTGATATAAACCGAGTCCGTTCTACAGTTTCTCATTAGACTGAATGAATAACCGACTCTAAATGTAGGTATTGTGATATAAACCGAGTCTGTTCTACAGTTTCTCATTAGACTGAATGAATAACCGACTCTAAATGTAGGTATTGTGATATAAACCGAGTCCGTTCTACAGTTTCTCATTAGGCTGAATGAATAACCGACTCTAAATGTAGGTATTGTGATATAAACCGAGTCTGTTCTACAGTTTCTCATTAGACTGAATGAATAACCGACTCTAAATGTAGGTATTGTGATATAAACCGAGTCCGTTCTACAGTTTCTCATTAGACTGAATGAATAACCGACTCTAAATGTAGGTATTGTGATATAAACCGAGTCCGTTCTACAGTTTCTCATTAGACTGAATGAATAACTGACTCTAAATGTAGGTCTTTGTGGGCGGAGCCTGATTACAATGGAGTGTATGTAACAAGATCCTGCATAACTGTGTCCAAACTTTTGAGTGGTGCTACAGTTGTATTTCTAACAGGTGCTGCTCAGGTGAGTCATTAATGATGTTGTGAATGTTGTTATTTGCCGTGTCCAAAACCACATTCTGCCATGCGTATATCAAAACATGCGTGAACCTTTAGAAGTCCATGCGTTTATACAGTATAGTAGTCTACAGTTTTGGACGCAGCAAATGTGTTTTGTACGCTGTTCACTTTCTCTTTCTTTCCCACAGAAACATCTCAAGCAAGGTTTTCACACCTGAATTATTCCTACAGGCTTTATAAAGAATGTTTTTATATTTGTCTCCCTCTCTCTCCCTCTCTCTGCTCAGCCTGCATGACTCTTAGTGCTCTGTTCATCAATAGATGAGTGAAAAAAGTAGAAATGCTTTTTTCCCGTTATTCGTTCCCTCTCTCACTCGTTTTCCCCTTTCCGTCTGTCATGTGTTTTCCATCAGTGGAAAATTGACGACTCTACGGAATCTGTGAGTAACCTCAGTGTGTGCTGCTGGTGTGTGTGTGTGCAGCATTGGGTGGGAAACGCTGTGTGTGGTTTTGCTTCCCTGTGTTTATGTGTGTGTATGTCTCTCTCTCTCTCTCTCTCTCTCTCTCTCTCTCTCTCTCTCTCTGTCTTCATAAGCTCCTATAAAGGGCAGAGGGATTAAGTGTGTGATTGGATGATTATTGTGTGTTTGCTGTGGACCTGAAAACACATTAGTGTTGCACTGATACAGACACAGGCATTTAAATCCGGTACCAGAGCTGATACTGGCACTTAAATTTAGTAAGGACGCCGATACCGGCACTTAAATTTAGTAAGGACGCCGATACCGGCACTTAAATTTAGTAAGGACGCTGATAACGGCACTTAAATTTAGTAAGGACGCTGATACCGGCACTTAAATTTAGTAAGGACGCTGATAACGGCACTTAAATTTAGTAAGGACGCTGATAACGGCACTTAAATTTAGTAAGGACGCTGATACCGGCACTTAAATTTAGTAAGGACGCTGATACCGGCACTTAAATTTAGTAAGGACGCTGATAACGGCACTTAAATTTAGTAAGGACGCTGATACCGGCACTTAAATTTAGTAAGGACGCCGATAACGGCACTTAAATTTAGTAAGGACGCCGATAACGGCACTTAAATTTAGTAAGGACGCTGATAACGGCACTTAAATTTAGTAAGGACGCTGATAACGGCACTTAAATTTAGTAAGGACGCCGATAACGGCACTTAAATTTAGTAAGGACGCTGATACCGGCACTTAATTTTAGTAAGGACGCTGATACCGGCACTTAAATTTAGTAAGGACGCTGATACCGGCACTTAAATTTAGTAAGGACGCCGATAACGGCACTTAAATTTAGTAAGGACGCTGATACCGGCACTTAATTTTAGTAAGGACGCTGATACCGGCACTTAATTTTAGTAAGGACGCTGATACCGGCACTTAAATTTAGTAAGGACGCCGATAACGGCACTTAAATTTAGTAAGGACGCCGATACCGGCACTTAAATTTAGTAAGGACGCTGATACCGGCACTTAAATTTAGTAAGGACGCTGATACCGGCACTTAAATTTAGTAAGGACGCCGATAACGGCACTTAAATTTAGTAAGGACGCCGATACCGGCACTTAAATTTAGTAAGGACGCTGATAACGACACTTAAATTTAGTAAGGACGCTGATACCGGCACTTAAATTTAGTAAGGACGCTGATAACGGCACTTAAATTTAGTAAGGACGCCGATAACGGCACTTAAATTTAGTAAGGACGCCGATACCGGCACTTAAATTTAGTAAGGACGCTGATACCGGCACTTAAATTTAGTAAGGACGCTGATAACGGCACTTAAATTTAGTAAGGACGCTGATAACGGCACTTAAATTTAGTAAGGACGCTGATAACGGCACTTAAATTTAGTAAGGACGCTGATACCGGCACTTAAATTTAGTAAGGACGCTGATAACGGCACTTAAATTTAGTAAGGACGCCGATAACGGCACTTAAATTTAGTAAGGACGCTGATAACGGCACTTAAATTTAGTAAGGACGCTGATACCGGCACTTAAATTTAGTAAGGACGCTGATACCGGCACTTAAATTTAGTAAGGACGCTGATAACGGCACTTAAATTTAGTAAGGACGCCGATAACGGCACTTAAATTTAGTAAGGACGCTGATAACGGCACTTAAATTTAGTAAGGACGCTGATACCGGCACTTAAATTTAGTAAGGACGCTGATACTGGCACTTAAATTTAGTAAGGACGCTGATAACGGCACTTAAATTTAGTAAGGACGCTGATACCGGCACTTAAATTTAGTAAGGACGCTGATACTGGCACTTAAATACTGAACCTTTTCCAGCGTCGACACAATATTGTGTTTTGACATCGGAACTTAAATATCCTATTTGCACCAATTACTGATACTTAAAAACCGTATCTGTAGCAACACATATTGATATTACATCTCTACATCAAAGGGAAATTCCATCAGCGTCCCCAAATTTCTGCATAATTAAGTCGATGTAAACATCATTCAGAGCGGTTTGGTGTGAAATGGTTCAGACGTCTTTACAGTGGTGGTGATAGCAACCAGGCGTCGCCATGACTACAACACAGATATAAACATTTTATTTACCTTCCAGAACCACCAGAGAACCTACATGAGTCTTCTGAGTTCATATGGCATGTTGATGATGGAAAATAGAAGGAAATCAGAAAAAAGAAGGACTATTTTGCCTCACAACACCCTGCATGTCTCCCTCCACCACGGCTGAAGCGGTAGGAGGAGAGAAAAAGGGGGAAAAGAAAAAAGAAATACAGAAATGGATCAGTGAGCGGCTACGTTTTCCCCCAGCTCCCTGTGTTCATTCTCTCCGCCGACTCTCCAGGTGTGGAGGCGTTTCTGTCTTTAAGCGCAATTTAAAATTCATCAGATTCCAGGTTTACAGTGAATGCCTTAAACCCGACCTGGTGACCTCGACCTTGCTTTGATTTATTCCTTCAGATTGCTTTAGCGCGGGGGGTGGGGGTGTCGTTTTAGAGAGTGTGATGTGCTGTGTTGGTGTCGAGGGTGTCTGGTGTGTAGATCTCACTCTAAAATAGACCCTCAGTCTCTCACAGCTGAATGAGGCCTTCACTCTCACACTTTTGTATCCAGAACAGAAGCTGTTGGGTTTATTGAGAAACACCAATTAAAGTGATAATTTGGCTTCAGCTCTTCCCCCAGACGTAGTCAAGTTCAAAGTTTGCTTGTTTTAGCACTGGCGCTACATGGCTAAAGCAGATAAGTGCTGAAAAGAGTGCTCCGTTGGAGCTTTAGGTTCCCCAAGGAACCTTTCGGCGGTTGGTCCTTTAAGGAACCGTTCTTGTAATGAGATTTTTCCACATAAAGATTTATACCAATTAGATCTGTGTCCTAGACTCTGTATGTCGAAGCCTAGTACCATCTAGAAGGCTTTAGCACAGTTACCATCCATGTGGAGTTGTTCTAGACTCGGTTCTGTTTGGTGTCTAGGATGGAAGCTACTACGGTTTTCAGCTGTGCAACATACGTTCGTCTATATAGACGAATATCGTATATATAATATAAATATTGAGATACAGTCTATTAGTGATTTGTCAATCATCACAGTTCAAAGCCAATTTGATCGATTTCTGATCTGATTGATCATCTAGGCGTGCAGTTAGAACATGAAACGAACATTTGTTTAGATTAGGTTGCAAAACCAGCATATCGCCGCTGTCAGAACAGTACGGTCCATCCTGATCTAAGCCAGTTTGTGCTGCTTTAGTGCTGGTTTAGCTGGTCACCCAGTATGGTCATACTGGTTGACCAGAGTACCAGCATCCAAAACACAACATGCCACTGCTGTCGGAGCAAAACCTTGTATCTCCAAAACGGCAACGTTGCAGGAGAAAGGAAAAACCATATTACTTTTAATGTAAGTCAGTGGAACCAGACGTCTTTCCAAGTCGTTCTTATTTTGATCTGTCCATCAGGAAATTTCCATGCAAAGTAAAGGGCGACAGGCATTTTGACATTTATAACAGAAAAATGAACGGTTTCGTTCCGACAGCAGCGAGGTGTTGTGTTGTGTTGTGGATGCTGGTGCTCTGGTCAACCAGTATGACCATGCTGGGTGTCCAGCTAAACCAGCACCAGACCGGCATGAACCAGCTTAGACCAGCATGGAATGTTGTTGTTTTCAGCAGGAATGTCTTGGGAAAGCCGTCACTTTTAT
>NC_051229.1:4044988-4072488 GCF_015220715.1 Pygocentrus nattereri
AACAGACCTGACCTACAGGACAAACAAAATGATTTTGCAATGTGCTTTTAAAAGTAAGCCCCTAAAAACTAAAACGAGCAAAACCATTTCTTTTTGGTTCTTGAACTTAAGGTTCAGTTTAGGGTTAGACTTAAAAATAAAAGTCTTATTACAAATAGATGCTAGAACATATTGTTATTACATATATTACACGTTTTTGTTTCACATTGTACATACTTCTATTACATATAGGTACTTACATACACTATATGGACAAAAGTATTGGGACACCTACATATTACGCCTAAAAGGAGGTTCTTCCATTCTAAATCAATAGGCGTTAATATGGAGTTGGTCCCCCCTTTACAGCTGCGACAGCTTCCACTCTTCTGGGAAGCCTTCTATAAGATGGGAGTGATTCAACAGAGGATAGGCACTCTGAAGCCCGCTCTGTGAGTTTGCGTGGTCTGCCGCTTCGTGGCTGAGCTGTTGTTGCTCCTAGGTGTTTCCCTTTCACTATAATGGCACTTACAGTTGTCTAGGGCAGCTGTAGCAGGACATGCATTTCAGAAAGTGAGAGTGGGGGCATCCAATGACAGCAGTATGTTAAACGTCACTGAGCTCTTCGGTACGACCCTCTACTGCCGTGTTTATCTATCGAGACTGTTAATTTTACACACCTGTTAGCAATGAGTGTGGCTGATACACCTGAACTTAGTGATTACCTTTGTCCGTATAGTGTATAATACATATAGGACATAATGCTGTTACATACAGCATGGATTCACACTGTATAGGAACCTAATTAAGTCAGCATTGTTTTGTTCAGGTGGTTTATCTGGGTCATCCAGTAGATCTGCAGTGTAAAACAGTAGTGATGCTATATTTGGCCTTATAGTATAATATGCAGTGATATTTCATTATGTGTTAAATTGAAAGCAGGAAGTAAATACACTTTAACATGTGGGCTGTTAGTGGGCATTCAATGATTAGAGGTGATGTTCCGTATATATTATACGTATTTATATACATATATACAGTACTGTGCGAAAGTCTTAGGCACCCAAGGCACATTTTCAAAATCTATTTATTTGTGTAGTTTGTGTTTATTTGCTGAGAAAAGTGTTAATATTGGACTAAACAAAATGTATAAATATTAATTAATGATATATATATATATATATATATATATATATATATATATATCCAGCAGCTCCTGGTTTGACCAATCAGTGCTTCAGTAAATTGAGCTCATGATGTCATTGATGATATTAACGAGTCTCTGTGGCGGCTGTGAAGGTGTCCAGGAAAAATATGGACCCGAGAAATTCTTGTATTCTTGTTACTGTTTATTGTTTTTCTGTTTATCTGAATTATGAATACGACTTTATTCTAATGTATATGGTGATAAACTCACTGCTGAGGTCGACTGTTTAAACATTTGCTTAGATGCCTAAAACTTTCACACAGTACTGTGTGTGTGTGTACACACACACACACATATATATATATATATATATATATATATATTGCTGCTGTCTGAGCAAAATCTCGATGGTATCTTTATTTTGGTTGTTTTTCAGTTTTTGACATCATTTGAAAACGCCTGTTGCTCTTTACATTGCATGTAAATTTCATGATGAACCAACTGAAAGGAACGGCCCAAAATGACTTGGAAAGACGTCTGGTTCCATCGACTTACATTAAATTTAAACTACGTTTTTTGCTTCTCCTGTAAAGTTACCATTTTGGAGATACGAGGTTTCGTTCTATATATATACAGTACACACACACAAACATATATATGTGGCACTTATAGTCCTGAGGGAGAGGCATTGACTGTGTGTGTGTGTGTGTGTGTGTGTGTGTGTTGGTAGCTGGATTGCAGGTGTGTTCTCATGTCTTTAATCACCAGTGCCTTTCCTCCTCTGTGTGTGTGCTGGCGTGTGCAGTGTGCTGAGCTTCCTGTCTTCCAGCTCTGTGTTCTCCTTTGTTCTAGCTCTCAGCCAGATCTCTTCTCCTGCTCCACCATACGTGTCACTGTTCAGGAATGAGCTGATCAAGCTCGCTTCTTCTGAAGGGAGTTTGCTCACTGAATACCGAAGCTGCTTTTTAAGAGGGCGATTTAAGCAGTTCTGACCTGAATGTTCTGAATTTAACCAGGAACATGTTTAAAGTACACTGCTCAGCGGCTGTAGTGTTTTAAATCCAGCTGATAATGTTTTTAGACTCAATTACAAATCTTAAAATAAAAACAACAAAACCTCAAATTTAAAATTTCAGTCATTTTATAAAATTACACTGAATGCACAAGTATGACTGGTGATTTTGATTGAAAATGGGCTGGTTTGTTTAATCTTGGCCAGAGAATGAGTGCATGTGTCGTCCCCTTGGAATTACACGGTTCTACCTGCGTTCTGCGGCTTTTAGATGTTGAGCTTTAAAAGATTTTGTATTGCAAACAGCTGGACTGATATGTGGAACGCGTCTCTTACATATAGGAGAATGACAGACATTCATTCTAGATGTTCAACATCAAAATCTCACCAGATTTGTAAATGAGGTTTTTGGAACAGGTGTAGTGCAGATAGAACCCTCTAATCCTAAACTTGGAATTATAAGGTTCTATCTGGAAAAACATGAAAGAAGCAACGATTTCCAAGGAAAACAAACAGTTTCAACTCGTAATTTGGTTTAAAACATAAAATTAGTGTTGTAATTGAGTGTCACCAGGTCTCAGATAGTTGAATTTATTTGTACAACACTTCTCATTATAGCACAAATCATTTTTTATAATAATTATATAAAGCGCTATATAGTATAAAGGCCAGTGCTAAATATTTATCCAGTGCAAAGGTCAGTTTTAGGTAGGAACTAGTAGTTTCATGTGGCTGTCGTTGTTTGGATAGCCCTAAAAACACTATATACATGCTGCAGGACGCCATGTTCACAAATACTCTACAACATATTAGTATATTTATAACCCTAGAGTGTGTGTTCTGGTCATTTTTTGCACTTTGCAAGGTGCAAAACAAATAAGAATAGCTTTTTAAAGAGATGGCAGAATGCAAGGTGTTTGTGTCCTTTAAGTTAGACAGAAACCAGCTACTGTAGCAAACCTGTCCCAGCAGGTCAGTGTAGCCAGTCACTATAAAGACAGCATGAGGTCTCGTTTTATATCAGAAATGTGACTCTAATGAGCTAAAATGTCTTATTTAGGGAAAAAGAAGGGAAAAAAATGGATGTTTGAATGAAATGAATGCTTAGGTCGTAATTAAGACCCCATCAGTTCACAAGGTTACCATTGATTGACCTAAAATTTCGGACATTTAGGACAATAAAGACGTTTTAAAGGTCTGTAAGAAGACAGGCAGGGCTTCAGCAACATGTTTTCATGTTTCATAATAATTTTATAAAGGTTTCCCGAAGCCGCTGAGCAGAGCAGCAGCATGACAAAGAAGCAGAGCCTGATTGCATTCAAAGTGCTGATTGGCTGAGAACCTTATAGAACTAAGCTAGAGTTTGACTTTGGAGGTGGAACCTCTTCGTTGACTAGATGAAGAGTCCAGAAATGGACCCAGCTTCAAAAACGCCTCGCTTAGCGTTCTGAGGTGGTCACGCAATAAGAATAAGAGCATGTGAATAACTCGGATTTGACAAAAATGTCAGCTAGAACTGTAAAACTAAGGGGGGACGACTTTATTATCTGAATGTCGCAGAAATCAGTTCTAACAAGAATGGCCTTCAGATCAAGCAAGTCAGCTGTGGCACTCCAGGACCTCCTGTTCCCCGCGTCCTCTTAAAGAGATATCAGCCAGAACTCTGACACAGATGGTCCGTGCTGCTCTGGTTCTCCTCTCTATTGCTTGGAAAAGTTCGTCCTGGTTTACAGAGTGTTCTTCTTCTGCCTTTAGAGCCATCAGAGTCTCCAGCCACTGGAAAAAACACTGAATGGGCGATTTCTAAAACTGAAAAGTCTGATGGTTTTAAATCCAGGCGTGTGTGGAAAGGGTGATGCGTTCGTGTTTGGTTTGATGAAGGGGGGTGTACATGCTGTGGCGGGTGCCGGGGGGATGGGGGTCGTGGTTTTTTGGGGAGCTCAGACGTTTTCTCTTTAACAGGAGGCCATCATCAACGGGCTGCTCTCAGAGACGTCCTACTCCGTTACCGTGGCGGCATACACCACCAAGGGGGACGGAGCTCGCAGCAAAGCCAAAGTCATCAAAACCACTGGAGCAGGTACAAAAAATTAAAGGGGACTGTATGCAAAAAAAGAGCGGTCTGGTGTGAAATGGCTCAGATGTCTTTACAGTGGTGGTGATGGGAACCAGGCGTCGCCATGACTACAACACAGATATAGACACTTTATTTACTAAACCTTTTCTATTCGCTGTTGTTGATGGTAAAATAGTGGAAAATCTGAAATAATGAAAAATAATAAAACTTTTCATTTGGGACGATTTTGCCTCTCCACATCCTTCATGTGTCCCTTTGAAGCTTTGAAGCTAAAACTTTACACCAAACTCTCATAAAACAGTGTCTCAGACATCAGGCAGTGAATTCATAACCATTTACTGTAATACGTTTCTGTGAGGGGGCTTTTAGAGGTGGACGTCTGGTTCCTATCACCACCACTGTTTCTCTAGTAACAGAGTGTTTCACACCAAACCACTCTGAATATGTTTTTCTGAATTTGTTGACACTATAAACATTTAATTATTGTGGAGAAATTGTAGAAAAATCAGTGGAATTCCTGGTTAGTGTGGCTGTCGTTGTTTGAAAAGCCCTAAAACACTACACACATGCTGCAGGACGCTATGTTCACGAATATTCTACAACATATTAGTATATTTATAACCCTAGAGTGTGTGTTCTGGTCATTTTCTGCACTTTGCAAGGTGCAAAACACATAAGCTTTTAAATGAGATGGCAGAATGCAAAGTGTTTGTGTTTGTGTTAAAATTGAAGGAATAGTTCTGGAAAACTCTAATTCACTGAAATGTCCTTCTTACCCCAAATGTACACTCACTGGCCACTTTATTAGGTATTAGGTACTTTATTAGGTGCTAATAAAAGGTTGGACCCCCTTTGGCCTTCAGAACTGCCTTAATTCTTCATGACACACTTTCAACAAGGTGCTGGAAACGTTCCTCAGAGATTCTGGTTGGTTATTTGAGTTCCTGCTGTCTTTCTATCATCTGGAACCAGTCTGCCCGTTCTCCTCTGACCTCTCACATCAACAAGGCATTTTCGTCCACACAACTGACCGCTCACTGGATATTTCCTCTTTTTCTGACCGTTCTCTGTGAACCCTGGAGATGGTTGTGCATGAAAATCCCAGCAGATCAGCAGTTTCTGAAATACTCAGACCAGCCCGTCTGGCACCAACAACCACGCCACGTTCAAAGTCCCTTAAATCCCCTTTCTTCCCCGTTCTGATGCTCGGTCTGCACTTCAGCAAGTCGTCTTGACCACCTCTACATGCCTAAATGCAGTGAGTTGCAGCCGTGTGATTGGCTGATTAGCTATTTGTGTTAACAAGCGACTGAACTGTGTACCTAATAAAGTGGCCGGTGAGTGAAGTTGGTCTCCCAAACCAAGTTTGGTGTCTAAATTTGGCTTGATTTTATTTCAGCACTGGAGCTAATAGGCTAGTAAGGTTATTACCGTCACCAAGTAGCGTGGCACTAAGTGCATCTCTGAATGATCACATATCAAAATATGAATTTGAATTGTGAAAAATATGAATTGTGGTTTCTGGCGCTCTATGAAATTAGGCCTGCATAGCTAAAGACAGTTACCGCAGCTAAGATGGGGCCTGAATTTTGTCCACATTTATCAAGTGTAATAAGTATTACTTGCTCTGTTTTCACAGTGCCTGGCAAGCCCACCATGATCATCAGCACCACGGTGGGCAACACGGCGCTCATCCAGTGGCAGCCTCCTAAAGAAATGGTCGGCGAGCTGATGGGCTACCAGCTGCGCTACAAGCGTGTAGAAGAAGAGGCCTTCACGGTGCGCGACTTCAGACGCATGGACGACCACTACACCGTCACAGGGCTGTACAAGGGCGCCACCTACAGCTTCCACCTGAGCGCGCGCAACCGTGCCGGAACCGGAGAGGAGCACGTGAAGGAGATCAGCACACAGGAGGACACTCCGAGCGGATTTCCGCTGAACCTCAGCGTGGTGGGGCTGACCACCACCACCACACGGCTGACGTGGGAGCCGCCGGCCCTTTCAGAGCGAAATGGACGGATAGTCAGTTACATGGTGGTCTACCGAGACATAAACAGCCAGCAAAACAGCACCAACCGCACCTCGGATACACATATGACCATCCATGGCCTCAAACCGGACACAACGTATGACATCCGAGTCCAGGCCTTCACCAGTAAAGGAGGAGGACCCATCAGCCCCAGCATCCAGAGCAGGACCATGTCCACATCACCTGGTCAGTGTTTCTATGGAGAAATAGTAGCATGTGGAATATATTTTAACATACTGTGCTGTCGTATGTTAATTTAAAGGGGTGGCTTGGCAAGAAATCATATTTACACAGTTTGTCCCTCGTCCTAAATGCAGTTGATCAGCCGGTGTAGGTTTGGTTTCTGAAGCTTGCCCAGATTAGGATTAGCAAGATGCCTAAATTGTCACACACAATAAATCAAGACACAATAAATTGTTAAATAATCTCAGACAGACATGTTGTCAGTCAAGAAATCGATCAATCAGTCAACCTTAATTTATACTCAGAGTGTAAATAATGAATTTACAGTGTAGCTGAGTGTTCTACAAAAACAGCAGCAGCAGCTGAAAGGAGTAAATGTACATTTAGTATAGCAAATTATAAAAAAATTAAAAATAGAATATATATATGTATGTACTGTCGGAACAAAACCTCATATCTGTTTTTCAGTTTTTGACATAATTTGAAAACGCCTGTTGTGCTTTACATTGTGTGTAAATTTCATGATGAATGGACCAAAAGAAATGACCTAAAATTACTTTGAAAAAATTCTGGTTCCATTGACTTCCATTAAAAGTAGAGTATGTTTTTTACTTCTCCTGTAAAGTTTTTGGAGATGTGACATTTTCCAGCAATACATACATATATACATACACACACACACACATATATATTTACTTATATGTCTATATATATATATATATATATATATATATATATATATATATATATATATATATATATATATATATATATATATACACCCACACATATGTGGGTCGTTCTACAGAAACCTCCACCTTTCTATCTCTCCATAGGAGTCACTGGTGTTACCGATCGTCATTGGTGTTACACATAAGCAACACCAGAGACCTTTTTAATGAAAAATACATTTGTTGTCAATCAGGGAACGTCCACTAAAATATGTCATTTAATTTGTTTTCTATTTTTTTCACAATGACCTCAGAATAAAGTCGGTCACACCAGTGACGTCAGCTCAAAGCTTCATATGAGATCATGAGCTGAGTGAGAGAATCTCTGAGAACTGAGAGACTCAGTGGACTCACCGCAAGCTTTTCTTCACAGATCCTCAGACAACCGATAACACCAGTGACTCGACTCCTGAGGACCACAACTTTCATGATATATTTTGGAATGTTTATTTGGCATTTGTTTTTATATATTTCATAGTCATGTACAGATTATTGTAGTTAAAGATTGCAGAAAGATTTTGCAGAAGTTTTTTTTTCTTCAAAATATGCCCTCAGCCTTCACACACGACTGCGGCGACGAGCTCTTCTGTGGCACTTGGAATTCGAAATGGTTGATTTAAAAAAACCAATGTTGCCAAATTGGCGGCTGAAGAAAGTATAATTGTTAAAATAACTTGTTTTGTATTTGAAAACATAAAAAAATTGTAATCCTACTTTTTTAATAAGTGTATATCTGTAAACGCTAAGGACACAAAAGTGGACGTTTATTTATATATATATATATATATATATATATATATATATAAAACATTGTGTTATACAGCTTCAGAAACCCAAGTCAATCAAGTCTATCAGACATACTATATTAGCCTCGTAGCTCCAGCACAAGCTTGCTGATCAAATACGTTTGGACTGAACTGTTCCTTTAATATCCGGTCATCTCCATCAGCAGCTATCGGTCAGTTCTGTATCAGCAGTGGAGAAGGCCGCGGTGTCCACACCGCCTCAGCGGTGCCTTTTCCCCTCACACACACACACACACACTAACACACACAGATTCTTATCTAGTCTGCACGTTAGAGATGGCTGATGATGATCGCTGGGTTTCCAGCCTTATCATAGCAGATGTGCTGCTGTGTAAGGGGCAGTCATGGGCTGGAGGTTAGAGAACCAGCCTCGTGACCAGAAGGTCGCCGGTTTGATCCCCAGAGCCGACAGTCCATGACTGAGGTGTCCTTGAGCAAGACACCTAACCCCCAACTGCTCCCCGGGCGCTGCGGATCGGGCTGCCCACCGCTCCGGGCAAGTGTGCTCACTGCCCCCTAGTGTGTGTGTGTGTGCGCGCTCACTAGAGTGTGTGTGGTGTTTCATTAACGGATGTGGGAAGAGCAGCCAGTGCCGTTAAACAGCATCACACCTGCGCAGCGCCGCAGGCGTCTGTCCACACTGCCGTTAACACCATGACAAACCGCCAGACAGCGCAGGATTAAACATCCACTTACCTTCCTCGCCTGCGGTGAAGGATCCTGCGTGCGTACAGTAGTGTGCGAATGTTTGTGCACCCCTGATTGAATTGTTTAATTTTTCTAAGGAAAACACGTCGTTTACTGAGAACAACAACAACAATGTTGATTTATATAGCATCTTCATACATTAATAATGCAGCTCAAAGTGCTTCACAATACAAAGTAGAAACAACAGAGGAAGAAGAGAAAAACGATCATCAAAAAATAAAAGCAAAATAAAATAAATAATAGCAGAAAAGGGAGGAATTAATGATTACAATTAAAAAGCACAAGATAGAAGTATAAATAAAAAGAAAAAAAATGCGACTAAAAAGAAAATGAAAGTAAATATAAAGTAGTATTTCAGCGAAAAGAAAGCAAAAAAAATATAAATAAATAAAAAATATGAATAAAATAAAAAGTTAAACACTAAATTAAAGATGTTGTTTAAAAAGTTTTTTAAACTTAAAAAAATTAAAAATTAAAATATTAAATGTGCCCTGTGCAAAACTTATGGTTTTTATGTTTTTAGTTTTTTCCGATGTGTTAAACTCGGCAAAAAAAAAACTAATTTTACACTAAAATTTACAGAAATATTGTTTTCAGTGAAGGATGTGTTAAAAAAATCAACAACGCATGTCATTTGACCAGGGCAGCTTATTATTTTGCATACAGCAGTGGGTGTTATCATACCTTATGAATTTTTTTAGACATTATCATGCAGGGTTTTTTTTTAAACACTCAAACTAATACAGTCTGAAAAGGAAGTGCACCAATCAGGCACAACATTAGGACCACCTTTGTTTCTACACTCATTGCTGACGTGGTGGTGGTGGTGGTGTGTTGGTGTGTGTTGTGCGTGTACAAGTGGATCAGACACAGCAGTGCTGCTGGAGTTTTTAAACACTGTGTCCACTCACTGTCCACTCTATTAGACACTCCTACCTTGTCTGTCCACCTTGTAGATGTAAAGTCAGAGACGACAGCTCATCTGCTGCTGCAGTTTGTGTTGGTCATCCTCTATCAGTGGTCACAGGACGCTGTTGGCTGGATATTTTTGGTTGGTGGACTGTTCTCAGTCCAGCAGCGACACTGAGGTGTTTAAAAACTCCAGCAGCACTGCTGTGTCTGATCCACTCAGACCAGCACAACACACACTATCACACCACCACCACATCAGTGTTACTGCAGTGCTGAGAATGACCCACCACCCATATAGTACCTGCTCTGTGCATTTTAAAGCACACATATATACATACACATATAACATACATAAAGGGGGGAATTCATTGGTTGACAAACATGAATTGTGTTAAGTTTAGACATTGCGATGAAATTGAGTATAAATATGATAAAGGGCAAAAAAAAACAGACCATTTTAAATTAAAATACAATGATAGAAAACTATATAAATAAATAAGCATAGTATATTGTATAGCGCATATGTCTATAAATCTAAAGTAATGCCTTCTGTTTTCTGTCCTGTAGCATTCGCCACAAGTTTTGGTGTGAAAGCGGTGATGAAAACCTCTGTTCTTCTGACCTGGGAGCTGCCTGAAAACTTCAAATCCCAAGTGCCTTTTAAGGTAGGAGCTTTGTTGTGTCTCTAAATTGGAGGAAACGGGACATTTAAGAGGATTGAGTCTATGTAAAGGTAGCCGGCAAGTTGAAATGGGGATTGTTTTCGTCTTTAATGTGCTCTTTCACTGCCGTCTATAGAAGACAATTTGCTGGAATAGCCAGATCAGCTCTAATTCCCAACATGGTGATTAGACGAAATCTTCTACCTCAGGATTTTAACTCTGTCTAACCAGGAGTCCATTCAGGGAATTTGTCTTCTTTTAAAGGGCAATGCCACTGATTTTTCAACATTTCTTCATAATTTAATGGTTGAGATGTCATCAGAGAGATTCAGAGGGTTTGGTGTGACATGGTTCAGACGTCTTTACAGTGGGGGTGATGGGAACCAGACGTCACCATGACTACAACACAGATATAGACACTTTATTTACCATCCAGAACCACCAGAGAACCTACACGAGTCTTCTGAGTTTATATGGAGTGATGATGATGATGGTAAAATTACGTTTTCTTTTTGTGCTATTTTGCCTCCCAACACTGTGCATGTCTCCCTGCACTGTGAACTATAAATATATAAATATATGGTTTAGACCTTCTCAAAACCACTCATGCTCAATAATCCGACCACATTCAGATTTCTGCAGTTATCTGATTATTTAAATGGTCATGTAAACATCATAGGCCGACTGGAGATGTGATGAAGAAGCTGGATTTTAGCTCCGTAATCAGATTTCTCAGTGTGAACTCTTACTCTGATTTCTTTCGGATTTCTCAGTCTGCACATGCTCGAGAACTGGGGAACCCAAGAGGCTGCAGTACCCGAAATAAGCAAGCGGCGTCGCTGCAAAACATCCAAACCCGAAATAAAGGATTTCATATTTTTCATCTTCTAGATGATGCATGCTCATATTTTCAGGTGAAGCGGTGTGATGAATAAATAAATAGTTAAACAACAGAAAAAGCCTTTTAACTCAGAATTAAAGGGCTAACTCTTCAGACTGACTCGTGTCTGAAGGAATCTACAAGCCGCCTCGTTGCCCTGTCAGTCTTGCTGTGGAAAGCCTGTTGGAACTTCCTCTCTCCATCCATTTGGACAGCCAGTCTGTGTGGCTTCACCACGCTGTCCATTACAATAATCCCATTACTGTAATAAGCATGTGGGCCAGACACACAGACAGACCTTTTCCACCACCACCAGCTTCTGTGTCCGGATACGGAACAATCTGCCTATGCCATTGACTTCTGTTTGACACTTTAATGAGCTTGTGACCGCAGAGTCGTATGCATTAGAGGAGGTGCCGGCTATTAAAACCGATTTCAAGTTTCCAAACGCTCTTCAACTTTCCAAATACTTCAAAGATGAATTTCTGGCCCGCCAGTTTTGATTTTGTTTCAGAAAGAA
The DNA here is from genome assembly GCF_015220715.1 of Pygocentrus nattereri. NCBI lineage: Eukaryota > Metazoa > Chordata > Actinopteri > Characiformes > Serrasalmidae > Pygocentrus > Pygocentrus nattereri. Next base: position 4,056,638 of record NC_051229.1, read on the forward strand.
GCACAACTCTCTAATCTGTTTGGATCACTGTGATGTTAATTGGCATTAAAGAGTCGGTTTGGTGAAAAGTCACATTCCAACTTTCGGAGCTACGGGGCTGATTTACCCAACCAGTTGGCATCATGATAACTGCATGTCAAAGCGTCCCAATCAACTCACCTCGTGGAGTCGATCAGTAGTCTGTAATACTTGATTATGTGGTTTCGGACTCTATATGAAACACACGGACTAAATGATGTCATGTAAGTGATAACAGTAATTGTGGTCATCATCAAACGTGACTGCTGTCCATAGTTTTGTCTATTTTTAAAGAAAACAAAACAGTAAACATGTCTAACACACTGTATGACATTTTTATTAAAATTCAGGCTGCTACTCCTTTTAGCTATGCTGCACACTTTCTCACTGCTACCATAACTGCTGGTGTGGGTTCAGGTCACATGTTTAGTCCATGTTTATAGATGACAATACGTCATACGGTAGCCAGGTTTACATGCAGCCTGATAATCCAACTAATAGCTTAATCAAAATAGAACACGTCCATGTAAACACCTCAGTCTGAATGGTCTAGTCCGATTGAGGCCATTCGGGAATACAGTTTCTATCTGACTGTTTGAGGTGGGTAATCCTGTAAATAATCTGTTAAATAGAAGAATAATATCCGTGTAAACGCCTGTATCCGATTACATTCCCTATCGGAAAGTTTCAGTCCGTTCTGCTTGTGCGTCGCGTCACAGTGAGAGTTTATACCGTTCAACACGGCGGAGCAGAAACTGGTCTGCAGAGGAGACGAAGTTCACGCTCTGATCTTTAAAAGACGGCGGTGGGACGGACGTCCAGCTTATGTGTCTCAGAACACGACGTCTTCCTCTCGGCCTTCTTTAATAAGGACATGTGAAGGACGTTTTCCTGAGTCTGACGTCATTTTAAAGCAGTTAAAAATACAATCACTGCTCACTGCTGCTCATCTCACTCTGACTGGACTCAGGTGATGCTGGTTGTCATGGTAACGTTCACTCTAAGTGGTTCTCTACGCATGTGCTTGATTTTGGATCGGATTGCTTGCAGTGAGCAGGTAAATAGAGATTTTCCGTCAGATCGAGTACAGTGAGCATAAACACCTCAGTCTTAATCTGTAATCGGAATATGTTCATTCGATCGGCAGCAGTCTTTGCATGTAAACACAGCCAGTGTGTTAGAAACCACATGATTAAGTCTAATAGAGATACTGAACAACTCCACACGGTTTGAGGCAAGTGATTACTTAGACATGCCTCATAGCTCCAGCGTCACCAATCATGTCTTGGCTGATCAGTTCTTTTTTTTAGTTGGATTCTCTTTTGAACTATCACTTTAATGCCCTGCAACTTTTCCCCTGTAGATCCTGTATAATCAGCAGAGCGTGGAGGTTCAGGGGAATATGAAGAGGAAGTTGATCACAGGCCTGAGACCTGACACCAACTACTCCTTCGTTCTGATGAGCCGAGGGAACAGCGCTGGTGGGCTTCAGCAGCAGGTGTCCATTCGTACTGCCCCAGACCTTCTGAAGACCAAACCCTTCCTGCTCAAAACTGAGCAAGCCAGTGCTGGAAAACTCACCATCAACCTGCCCAGAGTGCCCACCACAGCACCCATCAGGTCAGTCACTGTAACGTGGCTGAAACAAGTCACACGCAACCTATAGCTATAAAAATGCATCACTTCCCTTGCCCTATTCAGGCTATATCCTTCTTTAGCTGTGGTTGCCAGGTTAGACAAGCTTTACAGAACAGACTCGGTTTATATCACAATACCTACATTTAGAGCCGGTTATTCATTCAGCCTAATGAGAAACTGTAGAACGGACTCGGTTTATATCACAATACCTACATTTAGAGTCGGTTATTCATTCAGTCTAATGAGAAACTGTAGAACGGACTCGGTTTATATCACAATACCTACATTTAGAGCCGGTTATTCATTCAGTCTAATGAGAAACTGTAGAACGGACTCGGTTTATATCACAATACCTACATTTAGAGCCGGTTATTCATTCAGTCTAATGAGAAACTGTAGAACAGACTCGGTTTATATCACAATACCTACATTTAGAGTCGGTTATTCATTCAGCCTAATGAGAAACTGTAGAACGGACTCGGTTTATATCACAATACCTACATTTAGAGCCGGTTATTCATTCAGCCTAACGAGAAACTGTAGAACGGACTCGGTTTATATCACAATACCTACATTTAGAGCCGGTTATTCATTCAGCCTAACGAGAAACTGTAGAACGGACTCGGTTTATATCACAATACCTACATTTAGAGCCGGTTATTCATTCAGCCTAACGAGAAACTGTAGAACGGACTCGGTTTATATCACAATACCTACATTTAGAGCCGGTTATTCATTCAGCCTAATGAGAAACTGTAGAACGGACTCGGTTTATATCACAATACCTACATTTAGAGTCGGTTATTCATTCAGCCTAATGAGAAACTGTAGAACGGACTCGGTTTATATCACAATACCTACATTTAGAGCTGGTTATTCATTCAGTCTAATGAGAAACTGTAGAACGGACTCGGTTTATATCACAATACCTACATTTAGAGTCGGTTATTCATTCAGTCTAATGAGAAACTGTAGAACAGACTCGGTTTATATCACAATACCTACATTTAGAGTCGGTTATTCATTCAGTCTAATGAGAAACTGTAGAACGGACTCGGTTTATATCACAATACCTACATTTAGAGTCGGTTATTCATTCAGCCTAATGAGAAACTGTAGAACAGACTCGGTTTATATCACAATACCTACATTTAGAGCCGGTTATTCATTCAGCCTAACGAGAAACTGTAGAACAGACTCGGTTTATATCACAATACCTACATTTAGAGTCGGTTATTCATTCAGCCTAATGAGAAACTGTAGAACGGACTCGGTTTATATCACAATACCTACATTTAGAGTCGGTTATTCATTCAGCCTAATGAGAAACTGTAGAACGGACTCGGTTTATATCACAATACCTACATTTAGAGTCGGTTATTCATTCAGCCTAATGAGAAACTGTAGAACAGACTCGGTTTATATCACAATACCTACATTTAGAGTCGGTTATTCATTCAGCCTAATGAGAAACTGTAGAACGGACTCGGTTTATATCACAATACCTACATTTAGAGTCGGTTATTCATTCAGCCTAATGAGAAACTGTAGATACGGACTCGGTTTATATCACAATACCTACATTTAGAGTCGGTTATTCATTCAGTCTAATGAGAAACTGTAGAACAGACTCGGTTTATATCACAATACCTACATTTAGAGGCGGTTATTCATTCAGCCTAATGAGAAACTGTAGAACAGACTCGGTTTATATCACAATACCTACATTTAGAGTCGGTTATTCATTCAGTCTAATGAGAAACTGTAGAACAGACTCGGTTTATATCACAATACCTACATTTAGAGTCGGTTATTCATTCAGCCTAATGAGAAACTGTAGAACAGACTCGGTTTATATCACAATACCTACATTTAGAGTCGGTTATTCATTCAGTCTAACAAGAAACTGTAGAACGGACTCGGTTTATATCACAATACCTACATTTAGAGTCGGTTATTCATTCAGTCTAATGAGAAACTGTAGAACGGACTCGGTTTATATCACAATACCTACATTTAGAGTCGGTTATTCATTCAGCCTAATGAGAAACTGTAGAACGGACTCGGTTTATATCACAATACCTACATTTAGAGCCGGTTATTCATTCAGTCTAACGAGAAACTGTAGAACGGACTCGGTTTATATCACAATACCTACATTTAGAGCCGGTTATTCATTCAGTCTAACGAGAAACTGTAGAACGGACTCGGTTTATATCACAATACCTACATTTAGAGTCGGTTATTCATTCAGCCTAACGAGAAACTGTAGAACGGACTCGGTTTATATCACAATACCTACATTTAGAGCCGGTTATTCATTCAGCCTAACGAGAAACTGTAGAACAGACTCCGTTTATATCACAATACCTACATTTAGAGTCGGTTATTCATTCAGTCTAATGAGAAACTGTAGAACGGATTCGGTTTATATCACAATACCTACATTTAGAGTCGGTTATTCATTCAGCCTAATGAGAAACTGTAGAACAGACTCGGTTTATATCACAATACCTACATTTAGAGTCGGTTATTCATTCAGCCTAATGAGAAACTGTAGAACGGACTCGGTTTATATCACAATACCTACATTTAGAGTCGGTTATTCATTCAGTCTAATGAGAAACTGTAGAACGGACTCGGTTTATATCACAATACCTACATTTAGAGTCGGTTATTCATTCAGCCTAATGAGAAACTGTAGAACGGACTCGGTTTATATCACAATACCTACATTTAGAGTCGGTTATTCATTCAGTCTAATGAGAAACTGTAGAACAGACTCGGTTTATATCACAATACCTACATTTAGAGCCGGTTATTCATTCAGCCTAATGAGAAACTGTAGAACGGACTCGGTTTATATCACAATACCTACATTTAGAGTCGGTTATTCATTCAGTCTAATGAGAAACTGTAGAACGGACTCGGTTTATATCACAATACCTACATTTAGAGTCGGTTATTCATTCAGTCTAATGAGAAACTGTAGAACGGATTCGGTTTATATCACAATACCTACATTTAGAGCCGGTTATTCATTCAGTCTAATGAGAAACTGTAGAACGGACTCGGTTTATATCACAATACCTACATTTAGAGCCGGTTATTCATTCAGCCTAATGAGAAACTGTAGAACAGAGTCGGTTTATATCACAATACCTACATTTAGAGTCGGTTATTCATTCAGTCTAATGAGAAACTGTAGACAGACTCGGTTTATATCACAATACCTACATTTAGAGTCGGTTATTCATTCAGTCTAATGAGAAACTGTAGAACGGACTGGGTTTATATCACAATACCTACATTTAGAGCCGGTTATTCATTCAGTCTAATGAGAAACTGTAGAACGGACTCGGTTTATATCACAATACCTACATTTAGAGTCGGTTATTCATTCAGTCTAATGAGAAACTGTAGAACGGACTCGGTTTATATCACAATACCTACATTTAGAGTCGGTTATTCATTCAGCCTAATGAGAAACTGTAGAACAGACTGGGTTTATATCACAATACCTACATTTAGAGCCGGTTATTCATTCAGCCTAACGAGAAACTGTAGAACGGACTGGGTTTATATCACAATACCTACATTTAGAGCCGGTTATTCATTCAGTCTAATGAGAAACTGTAGAACGGACTCGGTTTATATCACAATACCTACATTTAGAGTCGGTTATTCATTCAGTCTAATGAGAAACTGTAGAACAGACTCGGTTTATATCACAATACCTACATTTAGAGTCGGTTATTCATTCAGCCTAATGAGAAACTGTAGAACAGACTCGGTTTATATCACAATACCTACATTTAGAGCCGGTTATTCATTCAGTCTAATGAGAAACTGTAGAACAGACTCGGTTCTTCACCTCCAGGAGCAGCTGTAACAGCTGGAGTATTGAGCCTTCTTTGCAGTTACTCGATCTTTCCTGTAATTGATTCAGATTTGAGCCCTTTTACAAACACGGGTTCATTCCCAGAGTAAAGTCTGCAGACCAGGTCAGGGCAGTGAAGCTGCGGTTGCCATATAATAATAAAACCCCCCCACAATTACACTGTAATTATTCTGTCTGAATGTGAGAGTGAGACTCCGCCTCCATTCTGCCAGCTCAGCACTTTCCAGCTGCTTTCCTTTCACCCACTCTTTCTTTCAGTCTTTCTTTCACTCCTCTTTTCTTTCAGTATTTCTTTTGTTCCTCTTTCTTTCAGTCTTTTCTTTCACTCACTCTTTCTTTCATTCTCTGTTTCACTCCTCTTTCCTTCTGTCTTTCTTTCTCTCCTCTTTTCTTTGTCTTTTTCACTCTTTTCTTTCAGTCTTTTCTTTCACTCTCTCTTTCTTTCATTCTCTGTTTCGCTCCTCTTTCCTTCTGTCTTTCTTTCTCTCCTCTTTTCTTTGTCTTTTTCACTCTTTTCTTTCAGTCTTTTTTCACTCTTTTCTTTTCTTTCAGTCTTTTCTTTCACTCCTTTCTTTCAGTCTTTTTTTCACTCTTATTTTATTCTTTCTTTCACTGTTTCCTTTCAGTCACTATTCTTTTACTCATTCTTTTCTTTTCGCATACTCTTTTCTTTTCTTTTTCTTTCTCTTTTGTGCTTTTCTTTCACTTGCTTTTTTCCACTCACTCTTTCATTTCACTCTTTTTCTTTCATCCCTTTTACCCTCTTTCTTTCACTCACTCTTTTTTTACTTTTTTCACTCTTTCCTTTCACTTTTCTTTCACTCATTCTTTTCTTTTGCTCACTTCTTTCTTCATTCACTTTTCACTGTTTTCATTCACTTACTCTTTCATTGGTTTTCCTTTCCTCAGTTCTCACTCATTCTGTCTTTCATTTTCTTCTCATTCTTTGTCTCTCTCTTGTTTTTCCTCGCTCTCTTTCCCTCCATCTTTCTCTCTTTTCTCTCTGTTCCCCTCTCTTCTCCTCTTCCCTCTCTCTCTTCTCATTCTTCCTCTCTCTCTCTTCCTGCTTTCTGTCTCTTCTCTCTCTCTTTAAAAGCTCTACCATCGGCCATCAAACTGGCGTCCACTCTTCTCCTCATCCTGTCATTATGCTGCACTTAGACACTCAGAGGCTTTTTAACGTTTAGAGGTCGGGCCTGTGGGTCATTTTCCCTCCTCAGCTCCGTCATGAGGGGCATTTTCCAGCAAACCTGTTGCTTTAATAACCGTGTCCAAACCCTCTTTTCACATTGACCCTTTTGTTAAAAGTGCCGGACTTTGAGAACTGAGAGGTTCTCAGGTGGGGCTGAAGGGCCACCCTGACTTCACTCTCTGTGGAGAACCGCGTGTTAAGGGGAGCGTTGAACCCCTTAATATCATGCGTTTATATGAATTTGATCTGAATTAACTTTTATTTTATGTTAAATATTTTATATTAATTCTTTGAGATTTTATTTGACTTATTTTATATGAATTTATGTTTTTTAAATTTTAGATGTATTTATTTTAATTTTTGTTTTATTTTAGATTAATTATTTTATATTTTAGATCATTTATTTCATATTTTATATAAATTATTTTATATGAATTATTTCTCATTCAGAAAAAGGTTCTGTGAAGAACCATGAACACCCAATGATGCTGTACATGGTTCTATATAGAGCCTTTTTGAAAAGGGCTCCAGATGGCACCCAAAGTGGTTCTTCTGTTGTGACATAAAAGCCGGTGCTTTGAGAGTTCTGTAGTAAAGAAAATGAAACCTTTTCATGGTTAAAGAGTTCTTTGCATCATGAAAGGGTTCCAGATTGATGGAGAATGTGCATGAATGTGTTATAGATGGTTCTATATAGAACCTTTTAGGAAAGGGTTCTATATAGCACCTAAAAGTGTTCTTCTGTTATTACAAGCTTGACATCGTAACAGTAGAAGAACCCCTTTGGGTGCTGTCTAGAACTTTTCGCTTCTACAACACATTCTGAAGAACCAGTTCACGATGGAGAGACCTATAATCATGCAAAAGGTTTTTTTTGGTGTTCTTGGATGTTTATAGAACCATTTTCTTTACTAAAGAACCTTAAAGAACCATCCTTTTTTAAGTTATTGTTTGTACAGTCATGTTTTATGTTCATTTTGTGCTGGTTTTGTAATATTTAACATTGAAACAAACACATCACACACACACATCTTCTAAGCCACTTCTCCTTCTGGGTCGTGGGGGGTGCTGGAGCCTATCCCAGCGGTCATCAGGCGGAAGGCAGGATACACCCTGGACATGCCAGTCCATCGCAGGGCAAACAGACAGACACAGACAGTCACTAAACCCAGGGGCAATGTAGCACGTCCAGTTGGCCTTACTGCATGTCTTTGGACTGTGGGAGGAAACCGGAGAACCCGGAGGAAACCCACACAGACACGGGGAGAACATGCAGACTCCACGCAGAGAGGACCCCGGTCACCCGGCCGGGGAATCGAACCCAGGCCAATTTAAATGTAATTCATTATGCAACTAACTATGCATGAACTGACAACAATAGCTCTAGATTTGTAAGAATTCAAATCAGAGCAGAGGTTTGAACGGTTCTAGATTGGCTGCCCCTCACGCTGGGTTCAGCCTCAGCTGCCATGGAAAGCTGTGCCATTTCACCGCAGCACGCCTGCCATTACAAATAAGTGCTCTCCACTAGAGTGCCTGCGTTTGGATAAAGACCCTTGATTTACTGCTGTGGTTAAATGTGCTGTAATTATTTATGCATGACATGGAAGAGGCATCATATTCACATAGACTTTACAGCGCTGATCTTCTTTACGAATGGAGAGGTCATGGAAAAAAATGCCCCCCCCAACTCCGTTCCACCAAGAGCTGCGAGAAGCGTTCTCTAAGAAAGACGGAAAAGTCATTTTAACCGAACCGCAACATTAGCCGGCTTCCGCCTGACCCCTGGCCGTCTGAGGCCGAGCAGCCTGGATGGAAAGAGAAAGAGCGAAAGAGTCACGCTCTCTTGTTCCCCAGAGCAGACGGGAATTGTGTTCCTGAGTGCTCGTTCGGATTGGGAAGGAGATTAGCTGTGTGTTGTGGATGAGAAAGGCCTGGTGCAGATTGACGGTTCGGAGTGCTGCTGATTGATGTAGGATTTCTACCCACTCACCCACTCAGTACTCGGGGGGTTTTTGCACTTGGGGCTGATTTTTTGCTGTGCCTCTGATCTCAGACGCTGGAGAAATTAAAGCCTCGACCTGCGGCTCTGCAGAGGTTTCGCTCACCCAGCCAAACACACAAGATCAGAACCACACAGAACAACCCAAATTAGACTAGGATTACCTGACAGTGGGCACCCAGACCTGGAATCCATCCGTTCATCAGCCTCAGGCATCAGTATCCATCCATCCATCCATCCATCCATCCATCCATCAGCCTCAGGCATCAATAAATCCCATTCATCCATCCATCCATCAGCCTCAGGCATCGATAAAGCCCATCCATCCATTCATCCATCCATCCATCAGCCTCAGGCATCAATAAAGCCCATCCGTCCATTCATCAATCCATCCATCAGCCTCAGGCATCAATAAAGCCCATCTATCCATTCCTCCATCAGGCTCAGGCATCAATAAAGCACACATTCCTCCATCAGGCTCAGGCATCAATAAAGCCCATTCATCCATTCAGCCATCCATCCATCAGCCTCAGGCATCAATAAAGCCCATTCATCCATCCATCCATCAGCCTCAGGCATCAATAAAGCCCATTCATCCATCCATCCATCAGCCTCAGGCATCAATAAAGCCCATCCATCCATTCATCCATCAGCCTCAGGCATCAATAAAGCCCATCTATCCATTCAGCCATCCATCCATCAGCCTCAGGCATCAATAAAGCCCATTCATCCATCTATCCATCAGCCTCAGGCATCAATAAAGCCCATTCATCCATCCATCCATCAGCCTCAGGCATCAATAAAGCCCATCCATCCATTCATCCATCAGCCTCAGGCATCAATAAAGCACACATTCCTCCATCAGGCTCAGGCATCAATAAAGCCCATTCATCCATTCAGCCATCCATCCATCAGCCTCAGGCATCAATAAAGCCCATTCATCCATCCATCCATCAGCCTCAGGCATCAATAAAGCCCATTCATCCATCCATCCATCAGCCTCAGGCATCAATAAAGCCCATCCATCCATTCATCCATCAGCCTCAGGCATCAATAAAGCCCATCTATCCATTCAGCCATCCATCCATCAGCCTCAGGCATCAATAAAGCCCATTCATCCATCTATCCATCAGCCTCAGGCATCAATAAAGCCCATTCATCCATCCATCCATCAGCCTCAGGCATCAATAAAGCCCATCCATCCATTCATCCATCAGCCTCAGGCATCAATGAAGCCCATCCATCCATTCATCCATCCATCCATCAGCCTCAGGCATCAATAAAGCCCATCTATCCATTCCTCCATCAGGCTCAGGCATCAATAAAGCACATTCATCCATCAGCCTCAGGCATCAATAAAGCCCATCTATCCATCCATCCATCAGCCTCAGGCATTAATTAAGCCCATCCATCCATCCATCTATCCATGCATCCGTCACCCTTGGCATCAATAAAGCCCATCCATCCATGCATCCATCCATCCATCCATCCATCCATCAGCTTCAGACATCAGTAAAGCTCATCCATCCGTCCATCCATCCATCAGCTTCATGGAACAGTAAATACCACCCATCCATCAGCCTAAGGGATTGATGAAGCCCATTCCTTCCATCCAGCCATCCATCCATCTGTCTGTCCGTCCATCCATCCATCCTTCAGCCTCATGCATCAGTGAAGCCCATCTATCCATCCATTATTTTCTGGGATTAATAAAAACCCACCAATCCATCCATCAGCTTCAGGGATCAGCAAAGTCTGTCCATCCATCCCTCCATCCATCCATCCATCCATCCATCCATCCATCCATCCATCCATCCATCTCATCATCCACCCAACTATCCACGCATGCTTACATCGATGGACTTTGGACGGATGGTTAGTGATAGATGGACTGAAATGGACAGGAAATATGGATAAGTGATCAGACTTTATTGCTCTCCAAGGCAGAAAGATGGTTGGATGGACTTTTCATTGAAGGGGAAAATCCAAGTTCATAAACTTGTTTTTAAAATACTGATGGGGGAAATGTTTTAAAAATACAAAACATGCCAAGGCTGCTGTATTCTGCAGCGGCTCGAGGCAAAGCAATGGAAGTAATGGTGGACTCAAGTCATCACCTGCCAAGTCATCATCTTTTATTTTTTATTCCCATTAGATCCCACTGCAGCACCCTGACAGCTTTCCAGCCGCAATTATCAGTGCAGTGGTGGAGAAGTGTTTCGCTCAGAATGAGGCAGTGAGGGTGGGCTGAATTAGACGAGTCTGGACTAGTGTGCTGATTCTGTCTCTCTCTCTCTCTCTCTCTCTCTCTCTCTCTCTGTAGGTGGTACTACATTGTAGTTGTGCCCAGTTCCCTGATGTCCTCCCGCAGGTGGGATAACCCTGACGAGATGGAGCTCGATGAGGTGAGTCACACAGAGGTTATTACTGTTTTTTTTTTGCCATAGTCTACAAGGAACAGTTCGTTAAAAAAAATTGGACTTTACATTCAGCCTAGTTGATCAGCCAAGACATGATCGGCGTCTTTGTTTTTGCCCTGGAGCTACGAGGCTCAAAGAGCAAACTTCAGACGCCAGCTATGTCTTGGCGGATGAACGCTTGTTTTTTAAAAATGTTTTTTTTAAGCCAAATAAACCTGTAATCTGACTTGCCGTCTCTCATGCTCCTCATTCTCTGACCCTCAGCTCCTGGAGGCCAGTGAGGGTCCTATCCTGAGACGGAGACGTCGTCACTCTGACCTGTCCAGACCATACATCGCTGCCAAATTATCCTCACTGCCTGACACCTTCACCCTCGGAGACGAGAAGACATACAACGGCTTCTACAATCGGCCCGTGCCTAACAACCAGCCTTACCAGTGCTTCGTCATGGCCGAGCTGAAGGACCAGTACCTCCCAGCAGCTAATGAGAAACAGGTACTGCAGAAATGATGGTTTTTTTGTTTGTTTGTTTTTAGTTGTTCTTTTTTATTTTACAGAGCGTCTAGTTAAAGCTATTCCAAAGCACACTCATCACACCTTTAAAGCGATAGTTCAACAAAAAAACAAATGTCTAGTCTTATCTCAAGTGTAGTTGATCTGCTGAGACGTGGTTGGTTTCTAAAGTTTTCTTGCTTAAATAATTGCACTAAAAAGGCTTTGCTTATGCAGTTTGGCACTGTTTCACTATAACTGTCTGTGAAAGTGGATGTAAGTGGACAAATAAGAGGCTTACATGCGGCTGTTACTGTTTTTAGCTATGTGATGTACTTTAGTTCATGTTTATAGATAATAATGTGTTATACAGTGTCCGAAACCACATAATCAAGTCTGTTAGAGTTACTGAACCACCCCACATGGTTTTAGACGAGAGTGGCGATTTAGGCATGCAGTTAGCACCGTTACTTGCTAGCTGAGATAGGTAGAGTAGCCTAAGCTCATACTCAAGTAAAAGCAAGAATGCTTGGGGAAAAATTACTCAGGTGAAAGTTAAGTGATGCTTTTTTAATCCCACAAATGGGGAAATTCCACCTCTACACACACCATATACACACTAGTGCATACACACACACTAGGGGGCAGTGCGCACACTTGCCCGGAGCGGTGGGCAACCCTATCCACAGCACCCAGGGAGCAATTGGGGGTTAGGTGTCTTGCTCAAGGACACCTCAGTCATGGACTGTTGGCACTGGGGATCGAACCGGCAACCTTCCGGTCACAGGGCAAGCTCAATAAACCTCCAGCCCATGACTGACCCCCAAGTAAATGTACCTTGCCAAAAAACCTGGTAGAAGCAGTAGTAGCAGTCGTACTGGGTCCAACAGCTACTTGAGTGCCAAGTGACTTATTGAACTGAGGTGGATCTTCTTAGTAAATTCAGCATCTGGAACTGAACTTCGGCTCTGTTCGGCTCTTTTTGGCCTAAAAGAAAATGCTAAAGCTTCAGATTCAGAGATGCGACCAATCACAACGCAGTACAGATGTTTCCACCACCAAAACCTAACGTGGGGCAACCATCTAAGCCCTGGCCCGGTCAACAGGAGATCACGAGTTCGATCCCTGGTGATGGCCAGGGGTTCAAGAGAGCACAATTGGCCTCGCTCTGTCTGGGTGGGTAGTGTGGCTCCCCCCTCCTACCCCATCACAGCCGTTAGCTGGCGTAACAGATCTGGAGGTTAGTGCTCTCCTTCGAGCATGTTCGGCTGTCCAATGACGTTGGGTGAGTGGCAGTTCGGTGGCGCTTCACAGGCCTCAGAGGAAGCTTGTGCTGCCCTCGCCCTCCTAGCGCTGGTGGTGTCGTGTGATTGGGGGAGTCCGAACTAATTAACTAAATATGAATGGCTGAAATGTAACTGAGCACAAAGTAGATTACTGTACTTATTCTTATGTATTTGAAAATACTCAAGGGAATCCATCAGCATTAGCTACACTACAACTGAAGCAGACTTGAGACACCGAACGTATCTCAGCTGGACAACTACATTTGGGGTACTTGTTTAAAAAAAATCGATTTTTTTTGGTGAAAGTATTCTTTGAAGTCCAGTGTTATCTGGACTACTCAAAAGTGTCCGTATCACATCCTTCATTCTGGTTCGCATTCTGCTCTTCTGAGTGCAGTTTGGCCAGATTATCTCCCCCTCTGCCTCTTCACTTGCGTGTCAGAGTGACTTTGTGACGTCAAACCGTGCTGATGGTTTATTAATAAGCAAACACTCTGCTCTCTGCCTGCCAGTCTGAGTGGCGCAGTGGAGCAGGCATTACCTCAGGCCTGTTTTTGGAGCAGAAATTAGATCAAGCAGCAGAAACTCCCCACTCAGTCCCTCTTGAACGTCTGTGGATCTGGAAACGAACTCAGATTAAAGTCGGTTAGCGCACAGGCCTCGAGGAACGTAAAAATGAATCAGCGCATCTTCATGCATCGATCTGACGCTGGCCGTCCTTCTGTATTGATGCGGGAACATTACAGTTGGTTATAGTCAATTATACGAATATTCAAGAAAGCATGGAGATGAAATTTCCAGGCTATTTTTAAACATAAACATTAAAAAAAAGCGTATTATTTTTCTCGGCACTGGAGCTGCTTCAGTGATATGTGTGTATTTTTAAAATAATTCTGAAATCACACCAAAATAATCGAGTTCTGGAAGTTATCTCATGATTCAATCTCAATCTCAAGCTCAGTTGTCAGAGATTTACACCACTATACATCCTTAAAACTAAAGGGTTCTAAATAGTTCTTGGTTTGGATGTGCAGTTCTAAGAAAACCCTTAGTTGGTATAGAACCTTTACATTACGTGGAGGTTCTTTAAACTTTAATGAGGTTCTTCACACTCTCGCACCCTTATTTACAGTTATGTTTCTGTTGAAAGGTTCTTTAGGAATGTAAAAGCAGTTCTTTCTCATCGTTGCTCCAGAGAACCCTATTTGGAACCTTTATTTTTAAGAACGCAGGGCGTCTAGAGATGAATGTTTCACTCTTCCATTGTATCACTCTTTCTTATGGTAACATGGGGAGAGAGAGAGAGAAAGAGAGAGAGAAGATGGGTTTTGAGGACAATGAGGCTTGTCCTGAATCCTTTCAAGCTGAGTGTTAAGCATCCCTAAAGCTGCCCTCAGTGCTCTGCGACAGGGAAAAGTGCTCTAACCTCTTCACTCAGCATTTCAAAGCCTGCTCCACCTCTTCTCTCCACATTTTTCTGCCCTCAGGTGCCTCCTCTGTCCTCTTCCCTCACTCCAGTCCAGCAGGATTAATCACTGGAATAATCACTGTATCAGTTCCGTGCAGTTCAGTTCACGTTTTCAGATTTGAGGCATCTCGCTGACCTCACTCGCTCACATTTAACAGGCTGAAGATTCTCCACAAGGGGGAGCTATTAGCACTCAGTCAACTTCTACATGCTCTGAAAGGGAGGAAACTGGCTTGAACCCAAACCAGCAGTCACTATTTTAGCAGTTACTGTTTCATCTTTGTGAGGTACTTTAGTCCACACTCTTAAAAAAGATGGTTCTTTAAGGGTTCTTTAGTAAAGACAGTGGTTCTGTTATGAAGCATGAACACTCACTTGCATGACTAAATGGTTCTTTGCATCACAAAAGGTTCTTCAGAATATGTTGTAGATGGTCCTACATAGAAGATTTTTAAAAGTTCTATATAGCACCAAAAGAGTTCTTCTGTTGCTAGAATCTTAAATAAGATGGGGCTTCAAGGGTTCCTTAGTAAAGAAAACAGTTCTAGATAGAACCATGAACACTAAAATAGCAATTTGCATGATTAAAAGTTTCCACATTCTTCATAATGTGATGTAGGTGGTTCTATTGAAGTACATTTTTGAACGTTCTGTGTAGCATCAAAATAGGTTCTGATGTGATGTCAAGCTTGTAACAATAAGAGAAACCCTGTTTGGTGCTACATAGAACCATATATAACACAGTGCTCATCAGTCTGAAGAAGATGCAAAGAACCATTTAAGCATGCAAGTGCTGCTCTGAGTGTTCATAGTTCTTTGTAGAACCATTGTCTTGATTAAAGAACCTTGAAGAACTGGACTGGACTGCTCCTTTAAACTGAGCTGCTCAGACTGTAATGCTGTGTGAGTTTGAGTTGAGCTTTGAAAGGAAGGCGTGTTTGGAGGCTGCGTCTCTCTGCAGTCTCGCTGCTCTGAATCTGCCCTCCATCGCCCTCCTAACGCGCCGCTGTCAGGGCAGATGGATGAGAGGCTGCAGTCGGAGCCGAGACTCCGCTCGGGTCCCTGTGGAGCAGCGGGGCCCCAGGGGGCCACAAAAGAGCTGCTTTCAGTAGCAGCTCCGGGGCGAAAAACAATAGACACAGCGTTTAAAAATTGCTCATATTTCATCAGCGGCTCCCCCAGAACCGACAGGCAGGCCAGAGAATGAGAGGAACACAGCCAGAGAGGGAGGGAGGGAGGGAGTGGGTGAGGAGAGGAGAGAGAGAGGGTGAGTAGAGAAGAGAGAGAGAGAGAGAGAGAGGGTGAGGATAGAAAAGAGAGAGAGAGACGGAGTGCGTGAGGAGAGAAGAGAGACAGAGAGAGAGAAAGAAAGAGAGAGAGTGGGTGAGGAGAGGAGAGAGAGAGAGAGAGAGAGAGAGAGAGAGAGAGAGACGG